>NC_142948.1:5134775-5144775 GCF_046866305.1 Octopus bimaculoides | reverse complement strand
AAGAAGAAGAAGAGGAAGAATGGGAGGTTGGAAAGAAGGGTTCAGAGAATGAAGGGACGAGAAGGAGTGAAGGAGGAGGTTGGGAGGAGGAAGAGGAAAGAAGAAGAAAGGAAGGAAAGAAGGAAGGAAGGAAGGAAGGAAGAAGGGAGAAGAAGAAACAATGAGGGTAAAAGGGGAGAAAAGTTGAAGGGGAGGAGAGGGCGGTGAAAGAAGAGGAGAGTGAAGGAGGAAGAGGAAGAAGAAGAATAAAAGAATAAAAAGGTAGAGGAGCAGAGGGAGGAGGAGAAGGAGAAGAAGAAGAAGAAGAAGAAGACAACGATGACAAAGAAGAAGAGGAAGAAGTAGAAGAAGAGGAAGAGGAAGAAGTAGAAGAAGAAGACGACGACGACAAAGAAGAAGAAGAAGAAGACGATGACGACAAAGAAGAGGAAGAAGAAGACGACGACGACGACAAAGAAGAAGAGGAAGAAGAAGACGACGACGACGACAAAGAAGAAGAAGAGGAAGAAGACGATGACGACGACAAAGAAGAAGAGGAAGAAGACGACGACGACGACAAAGAAGAGGAAGAAGAAGACGACGACGACAAAGAAGAAGAAGAGGAAGAAGAAAACGACGACGACGACAAAGAAGAAGAAGAGGAAGAAGAAGAAGAAGACGACGACAAAGAAGAAGAAGACGAAGAAGAAGACGGCGACAAAGAAGACGACGACAACAAAGAAGAAGAAGACGACGACAACAAAGAAGAAGAACACGACGACAACAAAGAAGAAGACGACGACAACAAAGAAGAAGACAACAACAACAAAGAAGAAGAAGAGGAAGAAGAAGACGACGACAAAGAAGAAGAAGAAGACGACGACGACAAAGAAGAAGAAGAAGAAGACGACGACAACAAAGAAGAAGAAGAAGACGACGACAACAAAGAAGAAGAAGAAGACGACGACGACAAAGAAGAAGAAGAAGAAGAAGACAACGACAACAAAGAAGAAGAAGAAGAAGACGACGACAACAAAGAAGAAGAAGAAGACGACGACGACAACAAAGAAGAAGAAGAAGAAGACGACGACAACAAAGAAGAAGAAGAAGAAGACGACAACGACAAAGAAGAAGAAGAGGAAGAAGAGGAAGAGGAAGAAGAAGAAGAAGTCAAACACTAACTAAAATAATGCTGAAGTCGCAAATGTCCTTCACTGCAGGACATTTGTTTCAAGAAGCCAAACTCTATTTTCTTGATGTTAAAACTTAAAGACAACAAAATCAAATAATTCTCTCTCGGATGGGAGTTTGTTGTCTTTTCCTTCTTTTTTATTCTTTTAACCGTTTCTATACACTCATTAATGAAGATGTATATTCACAGCTTTAAATTTGTGTAAACACACTGTATGTGGCAGAATGTGTATTTATTCCAAACACAGTACAGCAGGGACGAATGTGTGAGTTTGTATTTTTATGCTTTAAACACATCGCAATATGGATACATCATCATCATTATCATCATTTAGTGTCTGCTTTCCATGCTGGCATGGGTTAGATGGTTTGACTGGAATTGATAAGCTGGAGATCTGCACCAGGTTCCGACTCTGATTTGGTATAATTGCCAAAGCTGGATGCCGTTCCTAATGCCAACCACTCCAAGAGTGTTATGGGTGCTTTATACATGCCACTGGCACAGGTGCTTTTATGTGCCACCAGCATGGGTGCCACTAATGTGACACTGGCATCAACCACAACTACAGTTTCACTTGGCTTGACGAGTCTTCTCGAACACACCATATCGCCAAAGGTCTCGGTCATCTGTCATTGCCTCCATGAGGCCCAACATTCAAAGATTATGCTTCACTGCATGTGTGCATATGCACTACACACTGCACATTATGGGTGCAAACATCGCTGAATGGTTAAGAGGTTTGATTCACAATCTTGAAATCCTGGGTTCAATTAAAGGCAGGGGAAATGTCTTCTAAATTAGTAGCTCTCTGTCGGAGTCCATATGACCCCTGGATATCCATATATGATTTTCAGGGGCCCATGCAAGCAAAGTAGTAAATCAGAGATCCTCAGTTGTATTTTAAGGGTCCATAAATTTTGCTTTTATAAATTATATTAGCCTTCCAAAGAGCCACACACCTCTGAATCTCGTCCCCTAAATTTACTATGCCCTTCCTCACTCTACCCACTCTTGCCTCTACCATAGCACCACCACCTGCTCCTCAGAGTTAACAAGCTTTATAGCCCCCATATAATCTCACCTGGGAACATCTGCTTTGCCTCTTCTTCTAATCCCTTATTCTATATTTTACTCCCCTTTACCTGAAATAAATCTCCCTGGCTAATCTTAGTTCTGTTGGATGTTAACTCCTTGAGATTCCCATCTCAACTACATTTCCCTTAGAGCTGTCACTCATCTTTTATCTTCTGTTCAAACTGAACAACTTCATCAATTTGACCATTCTCAAGGGGTTTCTGAAAGAAATGGGCAGAGGTCCTTTTTTGTTGATGAACACAAAAGTTTTAAAAAAATAGAATACGATTCACTCAATTGCAAAACCAGATTTCAATAAATATAAACCATCAGTATGTAGATGATGGCATTCAACTTATATTTATAATTTCCAAAACTATATGGAAACATATGCTAGCCTCCCAAAGAGGCCATGCCAGTTTTACAGACCAAAAGAAGCAAGTATTTAGATTAAACGCTTGAGATTTCCTGAAAGAAGTTCTCAAACTGACTAATAAATGATTAACCATTATAGAAGATACATTAGTCATCAAGTTGCTAAAATGGCGCTGCTATTGGTTTCAGTACCATCTAACCGTTTCATCAATAACCAAAGCTCAGTGAATGTAAACATAAATGTAATTGTCAGTTCTTGTAATTCTTTACTTTTCTCCTCCTTGGAAGGAGTCTCTTCTTTTAGTCGCACTAGCGCCTTTCCATATCATGTCCATTTAGCATGTCTGGCACAGATACGAGATGCAACTCTTTGCAACGAATCAGGCATGATTGCCAGAGCATGGTTGTTAATTTTATGCTTCAGATAGTTACCCCCAACCTATTGACAACCGACTCAAACATGCTATCAGCCATTTACATATACATACATACATACATATATATACATACATATATATATATATATATATATATATATATATATATATATATATATATATATATATATATAAATATGTATATATTAAATTATTTATATTATGTTATATATATATCATATACATTCCTTATGTAGATATGTATATATGTGTATCATAAGATATGCTTTTAAATATATATATATATATATATATATATATATATATATATATATATATATATAATGTGTGTGGGGTGGGGTGAAACTCTTGAAGTAAAAGTAAGTAAATGATAAATTAGGATGAATCACAATGCTGCTGCTACTACTACTACTACTACGTCTACTACTATTACTACTACTATCACCACCACCACCACTAATAATAATAATAATAATGGTAACGATGATGATGATGATGATGATGATAATGATAATAATATTAATCATTTAGAAAACGGGAGCGATGAATAAGGCAGTGAAGAAGTCCGTGTAACATGTTTATTTGTCCATGAGAAAATATTTTCATAGATTTGGTGGAGGATAAGGTAGGGAGGTGACATTTTTAAGACAAAGAAAAGAAGAAAACAACAAAACAAGCAAACAAGGCAAATATAAAAGCAAAATAAATTTATAAATAAATAAAAATGGAGGTGAGGTAAGATTGAAAGAGAACATCACTTAGAGATATACCAAATGTACACGCACACACACACACACACACTAACACAAACAGAAATATATATATGTATATGTATATATACATACGTATATGTGTGTGTGTGTAAATATATGAATGAAGGATACACACACAAGCAAATATGTGCACAGACACACATCTTTTCAGCTATCTATTTTTTCTTCTTCATCTACTTCTTCTTCTTCTTCTTCTTATTATTATTATTATTATTATTGTTATTATTATTATTATTATTCTCTCTTTCTTTTGCCATATATACATACTTTAATATATATAGATTGTGGAACTCTGTTGGTTACGACATCGAGGGTTCCAGTTGATCCGATCAACGGAACAGCCTGCTCGCGAAATTAATGTGTAAGTGGCTGAGCACTCCACAGACACGTGTACCTTTAATGTAGTTCTCGGGGAGATTCAGCGTGATGCAGTGTGTCACAAAGCTGGCCTGGCCCCTTTGAAATGTAGCTACAACAGAAACAGGAAGAAAGAGTGAGAGAAAGTTGTGGTGAAAGAGTACAGCAGGGTTTGCCACCATCCCCTGCCGGAGCCCCGTGGAGCTTTAGGTGTTTTTGCTCAATAAACACTCACAACGTCTGGTCTGGGAATTGAAACCATGACCCCACAACCGCAAGTCCACTACCCTAACCACATAAATATATACATAAATATATATATATATATGCATATATATATACTTAACCATATATATGTATATATATATATATATGTGTGTGTGTGTGTGTGTGTGTGTATGCACACACACACACAGAACATTGAGCTTCCAGAAATCTTAGATGCCAAAGTCTTTCCAAATAACTGATTTTTCCACTTTAGTCAACACATTCTAAATTAAATGAATATCAAATTTAATTGAACAATTAAATGAAACTAAACTAGTGTAGATTATAATCTGTTTCAGACCATTGGTGCCCAGACGTCAGTGTTATGCCTGTGTATGTATTCCGTCCGCCACTACCCTCCACGAAAACAATTTAATTTGTGTTCGTGGGAAGAACCATTTTAACGATGCGTACTGCCTTAATTCTTCGAAACGCCGGAGTTTTAATGGTGGCAGCTGATGAAGGGGATGTTTCTATGTGGCCTGCTTGTTTGTTGCACCTTGTTTACCATTTTTGTCCTTGTTCTTTTGCCACGTCATGTACCCAGTTATGTATCTATATGTACATGTGGATGAACGTATATACATACATGTACATATATATGCATATACTCATATATTGTTTATATATATATATATATATATACACACAATTATAAATAAGGGAAAAAGAAAAAAATTCCTGTGCCAATATGCTGAGAAATAGACTTTAGACCATCTAACTACATACAATATTTTTCACTATAAATAAACGGTGTATTGAAAGGAGGAAAGCAAGCTAACAGAAATTTCTTAAAATTCCGTTATCCCTGAATTGGACCAATTTCTGGATTAATCCAAAAGGATTCTTCCTTCATCATTGAGAAACATGATAAGAATAAATGGAATACTTATATATACCAATGGAAAGAAGTTAAATTGTAGCATATATATATATATAGATTGTCACCTGCCAATAACTTAGTTGATCAGCAAAGAGAGACTGACAGAATTAGTACTAAACTTCAAATAGATACTGAGGTCAAGTTGAACATCTAAACTCTTCAGTATAACACTCCAGCCTGGCCACAATCCATTCACTGAAACATGTGTGAAACCAAGATTAAAAGGAAGGAAACATGATGATATATTGATATTATATTATATTATATTATATTATATAACATTATATTATATTATATTATATTGTATCATATCATATATTATATTATATTATATTATATTATATTATATTATATTATATTATATTATATTATATAACATTATATTATATTATATTATATTGTATCATATCATATATTATATTATATTATATTATATTATATTATATTATATTATATTATATTATATTATATTATATTATATCATATCATATCATATTGTAATATATCATATTATTTTATATTGTATTGTATTAGCTGAAAAGTCTGTTGGAGGTTACTCAAGGGTACTCCTGTTTCATTCCATTGCAATTGTCAGTTTAAGTTAGCTGGGAACGAAACTTTACATCCTTGAGTAACTTTTGCTGTATATAAAGTATTATATCTATCTATCTCTCTATTTATCCATCTGTCTATCTAAGTACATACTTATCTATCTATCTATCTATCTATCAATCCAGCTATTTATCTCTCTAGATATTTATCTCTCTAGCTATCTATCTATCCATACATAAATTACAAACATACATACATACAGTTATACAGGCAGACAGATTTAAAGCTGGAGGGAGAGAGAGAGAGAGAGAGAGAGAGAGAGAGAGAGATTGAAAAATAAATAGATGAATTGATGCATGTGTTTGTGTGTATCTGCATGAGTGTGTGTGTGTGTGTGTGTGTGTGTGTGTGTGTGTGTGCATGTGTGTGTGTGTGTCTGTATGTTTGTGCATGCATGTGTGTGGTCATGTAACAAATGTACTAATTATCTGCTATTCACGCTAACACCAGGTATCTTGAATAGGCATGTGATTGTCACTATCAAATTCCATTATGGTGAGTTAGCATATGTAATCCATGATTTAAAGTCACATTAAAACTAACATTCAAAATAAAATATTGGAGGATAAATATTATTTATTATTATTTATCTTATTTTCATTCAAATATTTTCTTCAAATTTGAATTGAGATTTAAAATATATGTAAAAATGAGTTCAAAAATGTTTATTGTTTAACTAACACCCAGCAGAAGGCTTTATTTACAAAGGAAGTGTTAGGGATGAATTCTAAAATAAAAATATATAGCCTTTCACAAAATATTTTGGATGAAAAACCCTTCTAACTGAATGTTTTAAACATCTTGTTGAATATATTTGAAACACTGAAGTGGATTTCAGAGATACATTGATTGTAAGTTAAGAGTTGAATAAAGTATGAAAAACATCCCAAGATGTTCTTAGAATGTAAGAGAGCTGCATTAAGTGAACATTTATTACAGGTTTTATTGCTAATTATCATAATGTTTTCTATATTAGACACAAGACCTGAAACCTTAGGGTAAGGGGCTAATCGATCACATTAACCTCAGTGCTCAACTGGTACTTATTTAATTAACTCCGAGAGGATGATAGGCCAAATCTACCTTGGCAAAATTTGAACATAGAATGTTAAGATGGACGAAATGTCACAAAGCATTTTGACCAGTGTGCTAAGAATTCTGCCAGCCTATCACCTTAATAATAATAATGCATTTTTTCTAGTGCTTAATGTCACAAGTTCATCAAGGTCGTCTTTGCCTTTTGTCCTTCCGAAGAGAGTGGTGAGGGTGTCAAAAAATAAAGTCCCGGTCAGTTAGTGAGGTTGAGGCTATCAATTTCCCCACTCACCCAAAACTGCTAGCCTTGTGCCAAAATCTGTGACCAAAGGTTGTGAGCTGCAAGAATGTGTAAGCAACATACTTCGTCTCAGGTTTGTAACTTCTGTCAAATAAGTTAAAAGTTAGTTCCATTAATAGTTGAGAGCATAACTTTACAACACACTGGAGAGCCTTTCACTGATGAGTCTTTTACCATGGAAACCAAGATGAACCTTATCTATCTTTAGGTCAGCTTTAAACCTTTACCATTCAAAACTACACTGTCGAATGTTATGCTTATTTTTTCACATTGCTTTGAATTTTTCATGCATTATCTCGAATCTATGAGAAGTTGATGACATGATTGTTTATATTTGGGATGACATTGTAGAGTAGGTGTGAGAGTCTAGATCTGACCAGTTTGAACAAAAAAACAGGTAGAATATTTGGGCTGCATATGATCTATTTAAATGCTGAAGAATTCTTGTGTAAAAATTTGTATTTGTAAGATGATAATTTATTTTCAAATGCAGAAACATCATTAGAACAACAGAAATATTGGATAAATTACCCTTATAAAGTGGAAAAATTTGTCAAAAAGAGCCATATTTGTTGTTCGCTTGTTGACATATTTTTTCACTTTGTAAGGGTAATTTACCCAATGTTTCTGCTGCTGTAACTGCGTTTCTGTGTTAGAAAATAAATTAACATCTTATTTGTATCTTACAATACACATTTCAACGCTTATAAGAAACAAATGTCAGTTTGCTTATATTCATATACACATGTGTGGTTGTGTTTGTGTGTGTTTGTATGCGTGTATGTGTATCCATGTTTGTATATAATATGTGTACAGTGTAGCGACCTTCTATCTTTTACTTGTTTCAGTCATTGGACAAGGGCCATGCTGGAGCACCAGCTTGAATGAATCAATCTTATTTCTGAAGTCTGCAACTTATTGTATTGGTTTCTTATACCAAACTGTTAACATATAGGGATCTAAACAAACCAACTGGTGGGGGGGGAGGCAAATACAAATACAAAGGTACATACACACACGTGTGTGTGTATATATATGTATGTATGTATATATATATATATATATATATATATATGCATATACATATATATGCATATATATATATATATATATATATATATCTGCCTCCTGTTCTTTGAATATATACATGTGAAACAATCATGGCAACACCAAATAATCTATTCATCTATTTTTACTTTATATACATACACTTACATGCATACAAATATGAATGTACATACATATGTGTGTGCGTACACACACACACACACACACACACACACACACATTCATTCTCAGATATGCATATAGTGTAAATATATCACCTGTCTGTCACGTAAATGCACTGATCTACACAGACAAATAGATGGATATGTGTTAATCGATCAATTGAACAAGATATTGAGAAAGAGAGAGAGAGAGAGAGAGAGCACTGGGCAGATGGGTTATCAGCTGTGATTACTTTACTGAATCTGTCTGGTTGTCTGTCTGTCTGTCTGTTCAATAAACTGCTGACGCTGCTGAAGGTGAAGGTGATAACTGGTGGAGATGAGATGGTGGTAGAGGCAGCTGTGGTGGCTGTGGCTTTGGCAGTGGTGGTGTTACAATTGCTGGTGGTGGTGGTGGTGGTGGTGGTGGTGGTGTGAATAGCAGTGTCAGAAAAAAAAAGAAAGAAGTTAGGAAAGTTCCCATGTAGCAGAGATGGGTATGGAAGCTGGATGGACATCGGTCACCAGAGAAAGGGGACGATGTTACAGACCAGCTAAATATTTGATGAAGATATCACGTTCGTTCATTATCGATCCTAGACCATCAGATTTGGGCTACTACTACTACTACTACTACTACAAATGCTGCTACTACTACTACTACTACTACAAATGCTACTACTGCTGCTGCTTCTCCTACTTTTACTGCTACTATGATTACTACTCTTAATACTACTACTACTACTACTGCTGCTACTACTACTAAAGTCAGCTTAACTATAAGTGTTGTACTTCAACTAGAGGAATGGTTATTTTCCTGTGGTGCTAAATGTGGATAGCTGTCTGTGTGTCTTTCAACCTAAGGATACTAGGCAGATATATATATATATTATATATATATATATATATATATATAGAGAGAGAGAGAGAGAGAGATAGATCGTTCGATAGATAAACAGACAGGCAGGCAGGCAGGTAGGTAGGTAGGTAGGTAGGTAGGTAGGTAGGTGGATAAATAGATAGATTGATAGATAAGTTTGATTGATAGATAAATAGATAAATAAATTAAATAGATAGATAGATAGATAGATAGATAGATAGATAAACAGACAGACAAACAGATAGACAGATGGATAGACAGACAGACAAAAGCAAATAGATATATAAATAGTTAGGCATAAAAACTGGCAGATAAACAAATAGATTTAACAAAACACAAAGAAAACAAGAGAAAAAAAGCACCAGAGAGTTGACCATTGAATAGTGGTGACATTATTAGGATTGTCTCCTTGACATATATGGACAACCTTTAAGCCAGTCAGATCAATACCTGATGAGAATGCTATTGAGAACCCAGAGAATGCTTTTAAGGGTGGTGGTGGTGGAGGAAGAGGAGGGGAGATGCATTCTCAAAAATTGATGAACCAGCATTTTACAGAATACATTGTGCTGTTTAATTCTTACTCATTCTGTTATTCTCCTATTCTTGTATTAGTTTAACCCTTTAGCATTTGAACCGGTCATATCCAGACAAAATATTCTAGCT
>NC_142948.1:5117275-5124775 GCF_046866305.1 Octopus bimaculoides | reverse complement strand
AGACCAACAACAGCATTGCAATTTTTTAATTTCCTTCATGTGTGAAATAAAGTCCGGCCTAAAACAGATATTAAATAAACAATTTTCAGGAACATTTTTTTCATTCTTCTAGTTGCTGTTAAAGTTAGTTTCTTTCTCAGACACTATTAGCAGAATGAGATTATGTGGCTTTCATCTCTTTCTTTAATGTATTTTCTCCATAAGTGTTGACTGGCATGGTTGGATGCTTTGCAGTCAAATGGTCTTGGGGTCAGCCTTATTGTGCAGTACCATGGGTAATTGTCTTCTACTATAGCCCCCAGAGATTGACCAATGCCTTCTACTATAGCCCCCAGAGACTGACCAATGCTTTGTGAGGGAATTTGGAAGATGGAAACTGTGAAGAATCCCTTCATATGTATGTGTGATTGTGTGTATGTGTGATTGTGTGTCTGTGTGTCTGTGCTTGTCCTCATCATCACTAGAAGACCAGAGTTAGTTTGTTTACATCCCTGTAACCGAGCATTTCAGCAAAAGAGACCCATGAAAAATGTATGACTTGAAAAACAAATAAAGAGAAAAGAAACAAAAAATGGTGCAGGAATGGCTGTGTGGTAAGTAGCTTGCTTACCAGCCATATGGTTCTGGGTTCAATCCCACTGCGTGGCACCTTGGGCAAGT
Source organism: Octopus bimaculoides (assembly GCF_046866305.1). Taxonomy (NCBI): domain Eukaryota; kingdom Metazoa; phylum Mollusca; class Cephalopoda; order Octopoda; family Octopodidae; genus Octopus; species Octopus bimaculoides. The sequence goes on along the minus strand of NC_142948.1, from coordinate 5,124,115 downwards.
GTCTTCTACTATAACCTCAGGCCGACCAAAGCCTAGCGAATGAATTTGGTAGACGGAAACTGAAAGAAGCCCATCGTATATATGTATATATGTGTGTGTGTGTGTGTGTGTGTGTGTGTGTGTGTGTGTGTGTGTGTGTGTGTGTGTGTGTTTGTGTGTCTGTGTTTGTCCTCCCAACTTCGCTTGTGTTTATGTCTCCGTAACTTAGTGGTTCGGCAAAAAGAGCCCAATTGAATAAGTACTAGGCTTACAAAGAATAAGTCCTGGGGTCGATTTGCTCGACTAAAGGCAGTGCTCCAGCATGGCCACAGTCAAATGACTGAAACAAGTAAAAGAGTAGATTGCAGTATTAAAGAAACAATGATTTTTGCCATGAAACACAAAAAACAAAAATAGAGGAGGAAGTGTGTGCCGCGTATTCCAAGATCTGAACTTATTAATATGAGATGTTGTTGTCTCTTCTGAAAGGGAAATGGTTTATGGAAGAACGGTCCATGAATATTTCAGTGTTGTTCTGTGGCTGGTTTTGTTTAGCCTCACCCTCTAGAGTCTGCCAATGGAGAGGTCATTGCAGGAATATTGCAGGAAGAATATTTCTTTAGCAGCAGAGCTACAATTGTACTAGACATTCCTCTTCTTTCTTTCTTTCTTTCTTTCTCTCTTTCTTTGTTTGTTTCTTTCTCTCTGTCTTTGTTTGTTTCTTTATCTCTTTCTTTCTGTCCTTGTTTGTTTGTTTGTTTCTGTCTTTCTTTCTTCCTTGTCGCTTTCCTTCTCGTAATTACTAATAAATATTATTACGTGTCTGTTTGTCGCAATCATCTCCACTACCACCAACACCAATATCATCACCACAACCGTCATCTCTACCACCGATACTGTTGCTATTATCATCATCATCAACATCATCATCATCATCTCTGCCAATACCACCACCATCACTTCTACTACTACTACTACTACTGCAACCACCATCGTCACCACAACTAACAATGTCATTACCAATTCTACTGCCATCGCCACCACCACATCACCAGTACTATCATCATCATTGTCTTCACCATCCCAGCCACTTCCACTACAACCACCATTGCCACCACCCCCATCATCATCATCATCATCCTCATCATCATCATCATCATCATCATTATCATCACCAGCAGCAGCAGCATCTTTGTATTCTTCTATTCTCAAACAATCATCAATTATCCGAAAGTGACCATACTTGTAGCATTGTCCCCAAAGGTGCAGATAATTCTTTCGGAATGCCACTCCATTCAGGGTGGAGTGGCATTTCCATTATAATCAGCTGCACCCTTATACAGTGGTATTTATTCTTATCAACCTCGGAGGAATGAAAGACAAAATTTGACCTAGGTGGCGTTTGATCTCATAACACAAAAAGAATATGCCTAAATATCAGAAGGTATTTTTTCCAATATTCTAATGTTCTAACACACCAAGGCAGTGCCCCAGCATGGCCATAGTTTAATGACTAGTTACCTTCAAATAAAGTTACCTTCTTAAGGGCTGGCTTCCCAGTTTCCATGATGTGTAAATCCCCCACTTGGATGGGATGCCAGTCCTTTGCAGGATTACTCCTTTTTACCAGTCAAGTGAAGCAACATGAAATGATGTATTTTGCTCAAGAACACAATGCATCGCCCAGTCCAAGAATCGAACCCACAATATCACGATCATCAGTCCAACACCCTTACCGCTAAGCCATGCACCTCCACAAAAGGTTAAGCTTCCTTCCCGAGTCACACGGACTCATAAGGGCCGGTTTTCTGGTTTCCATGGTGTATATATTCTCCACCTGGATGGGATGCCAGTCTATCACAGGATGACTCACTTTTGCTGGCCGAGGGGACTGGGGCAACGTGAAATAAAGTGTCTTGCTCAAGAACATAATGTATTGCCCGCTCCAGGAATTGAAACCACAATCTTACAATTATAAGTCCAACACCCTCACCACTAAGCCACGCAACTTCACCATAGTTTAATGATTGAGACATGTCAAAGAGTAAAGGCATGAAAGAGATTACTGCTACTGCTGCTACTGCTGCTACTGTGCTGTCCAATGTCCTATATTGTTCTTTGTTTCCCTGCCACATGGTTTGCCATGCCACATGAAATGCACTCAGTCCACTCTGCAGAGTGGTTGGCGTTAGGAAGGGCACCCAGCTGTGAAAACCCTTCCCAAAAACAGACACAGTAGCCCAGGGGTTAGTTTTCTACTTGGCCGGCTCCTGTCAACCGTCCTACCCCTCCCCCCCCCCTGCATGCGTGGAAGACCAGACATTAAACAATGGTGACTATGAAGATGATGCTGCTAATGATGAGGATGATGATGATGATGATGATCGTCATCATCATCATCATCATCATGGTCTCCCTTCCATAGGTATTCTGTCATTGGATGAGAAGAAAAACCAAAAACAGAAAAAAAAATACATGCATGTAGACATGCAACATGCCCCCCCCCCACCTCCCGCAATCCTCGCAAAATAATCATGCAAAGCAAAAACCAAAGAAGTGCCACAGAGTGCCACAGAGTGCCACAAAGTGCCATCATTTCATACATTGTGACATGGTGCAGTATTTTTGCTCCATTTTATTTATTTATTCACTTCTTTATCTAGTCTTTTTTTTTATTTATTCCTATATTTACGGATTTTTGCATCAGTTTCCTCCTCGGCACGTGTAGATATTTAAAAACAAATTAAAAGGTAATTGATTGTTATCCAATTAGTAAATTCCGGCAGCCATTCATTTTATTTTTTATTTCTACCAGTACCAATATCATAGATGACTAACAAACAACCAAGACTATATCAATGACCCTTTATTTATCTGTTTGTTTTCGCTTGTTTTTACATCTTTTGTTGTTGTTGTTGTTGTTGTTGTCGTTGTTGTTGTTGTTGTTGTTGGTGGTGGTGGTGTTGTTAACCTTGTTAAAGTCTTATCCGTCTGTCCGAACATCCTCGACGCGATGCAGCTCTGAAAGGATTTATCAAATGTCATCATCACATTACAGTTAATTTTTAATTTCTGATTTTGCCTTCATGAAACTCCACCACCACCACCACTGCTGCCAAAGTCACCACCACCTCCACCATCACCAACACCACCATCATCACCATCATCGCCACAACCACCACCAATACCCCCATCACCATCACCATCACAACATTTTAAAAAAATGAAAAAATAGAAAAAAAAAAAAATCGATGAATAAAAGAAACAAATATGCTTTCCTCCAGATTTTAAATTAATTAAATTTAAATTATAAATAAATTGAAATAAATTATATGAAGACGGTGAAAAGAATTTTTTTAAACTGATAAACAGAGGCAGAAAAAGAGCCAGGAAGAGACATACATCAGAAAGTGGTGGTGGTGGTGGTGGTGGTGGTGGTGGTTGTGGTAGGTGTGATGACAACGGAGGTGGAGGTGGTGGTGCTAGGGGTTGTCGTAATTGTCATTGTCAACGTGATGGTGGTGGTTGTGGTGATTATTTGTTAAAGAGAATAAAATTATAATTCCTGAAAAGCAACCAGCAGAATAATTCCAAAAAATAACACATGAATTTTGTGTGTAAATGATTTAAACTTGCGATTATTTACAGCTATTATTATTATTATTATTATTATTATTATTATCAAGGTGGTGAGTTGGGGGAATTGTTAGCACGCTGAATGAAATGCTTTGTGGCATTTCGCCCATCGCTACGTTCAAGGTTCAAATTCTGCTGAGGTCGATTTTGCTTTTCACCCTTTTTGGGGGTCGGTAAATTAAGTACCAGTGAAACAGTGGGGTCGATGTAATCGACTCTTCCCATCCCCCATGATGATGATGGTGGTGGTGGTAGTGGTGCTGCTGCTGCTGGTGGGTCTTGTGATAATGATGATGATGACGTTGATGATGATGAGGGTAGCTTCACTTTGGATAACACACGGATGTCACATTAAAATTTCCTGCTTTCTTTCCTCTCCCGCGTCTTTGAGATATCTTCAGAGTTACCAAGTACTTACAAACATCGAGACAACAATGAAACGGCAGCCATTTTGGACACTTTACAAAACACACACACACACACACACACACTACACACACATAAATATCCATTTCGTATCGCTATAAATAATTACCATATGAAGGTACACATTTTCTCTTACATTTGAGCCACAGAAAGACTTTAATATTTGATAACTGTTATATTATCTAGAAATTCTCATCCAAAATATTATTTCCATCATTTTTCTTAAATTTATACTTTATATAATTCTCCTCAGTTATTTCCAGGATACTTTTCCCCAATGTCATCTGCAGACCATGTATTACCATAGTTTGTGATACCGTTTCCTTTTACCATTTTGAAATTGTCGATATTCCTTTTATTGCTTGGTGATGTTAGTGTGGAAAGAAATCTGTAATCACCTTTGTCACACCCCTAGGAACTGTCTGGAAAATTTCACAGGATGTTTTTTAATTAGGGGTATTAATTGTTGATTTAGAAGAGTTAATTATACCAGTCTGTCTGTTACACACTCTCTCTCTCTCTCTCTCTCTCTTTCTCTTTTTCATTCAGCCTGTCTATCTTTCAACATGAATATCTATCATTCAGTTTTATCTAGCTCTCTGTGTGTATACCTACCTCTCTGCTGTCAGCTTGTCAGTCTTCCTATGAATCTAACTATCTAGGTGTCTATTTACCAATAAGTCTATCTGTCAGTCTATGTAATTAGGTATCGATTTATTTATTTATCAGTGTATCACACTATCTCTCAGTATATCTATCTATCTACTTAGCTGTTTATTTATGTTTGTCTATCTGTCTATGTATATATATATATATATATCAATTTATCTATTTATAAATCTCCCTGTCTTTCCCCATGTCAGTCTCTCTGTTTGTCCTATACACCACAATTTCATGTTCATCTGCTGATATTAGAATAATCGTTTCTAACACGATAATCGCCGTTCTTTTTTTTATCATGACATATTTGCTTTGCTTCTCTTAAATATTGTTCTTCAAATTTGAAAATAAAAATAAGATGCTCCAAAGGCCTCAAGACTCCTGTTGTTGCAACAGAATCACATGATGGAGATTTCCAAAGGAATCAATCTTGTTCTACAATTGGACAGTAAATTCTTAGACAGAGATTAAAATGTAATACTGGTCTTTGGGGAAAAGCGAGAGAGAGAGAGAGAGAGAGAGGAGCAAAGGTGTTGAATGGTTGTGGATAGTGTGTGTATATATCAGTTTAGGTGTGTGTGTGTGCAAGTAAATATATATATACATACATGTGTGTGTGTATATATATAAATGTGTGTGTATGTATGTATGTATATGTGTGTGTATGTGTAATTTTGTGCATATGTGCTTGTCTATGGATGTGTTAGTGTGCGTATGTATATATGTTTCTCTGTTTGAATGCTTATTTATACAGGGTGACCCAAAAGTAGGTTTACAGTTATTCAACAATCTCATTTGCATTCATAAATTAACAGTTTAGATCTTAATTATAAAAAAATACGAAACCATTATACTATGCTAATTTAGTTAATTTTGTCAAGCCCCCTTTTCAGTTTGTAAGATAGAAATTTAAATATAATAAAATGTTTTAAAAGAAATTTAAAAGGCCTACATGATAACTGCAAACCTACTTTTGGGCCACCCTGTATATGTGCAAACTCGACCAAATATGAATGTGTTTGCATTTCTGTGTTAGTACATATGTGTGAGCATGCTTTTGTGTATTTGTGTGCAATGTTTATGATTGAACAATACGTATAAATGTATAGCTATTTGGGCATATGTGCACGTGAATGTGTGTGTTTGAGTACATATGTGTATTCGTGTATGTGTGTGTGCTTGAATGCCTGTATGTGTTTTAGTGTGTGTTAGCATGAGACTGATTGCATGTTTGTGTATGCGTTTATGAATGAGCATGTATGAATACATATATTATCAAGCATGCATGCGTGCATGCAAATGCGTGTTTGTTTTCATGCATGTATGCTTGTGTGTGTGTGTGCATGTGTATGTGTGAGTTGGCATCAATGTCACCAGAAGCCATTGTTTCCATAGAAACAAGATTCAGTATTCCACTAAGACAATACTGGAAACAAATCCTGACTTAATACAACCAAAATGAATTATAATCCTAGAAGTTTGAATTTCAACAAAAAACTAACAAGAAAAATAACAAAAAAAAACAAAATAAGTAGGAATTGGTATAAGAAAGATAATAAAAAGCAAAATACAGCACAAAAATTTTACTTATATTCATATTTAAAAATCTTTTTAATTTTTTCATTTCTTTTTTTTTTTCATCATGAGTGTGTAGATTCTGAATTATATATCCCCATTCATCTAGTTCTGCCCCTTTTTTCCTTTCCCACCCTTATTCCTGCTCCCTTTTTTTTTTTAGCCATTTTATTTTTATTTTCTATCATTTTCGCTTTTTATGTTTGTTTATTTTTTTATAATCATAATTATTGTTGTTACTGCTGTTGTTTTGTATTTTTCTTTTGGCCAAATTTATTTATATATATCTTTGGTTTCTTTTTTTTTTTGCTTCATTTATTTTTTTTTATTTTGTTTTCCCTACCTCATTGTTTGTTTTTCTTTTTAGAACCCGTTTTTTTTTTCAAGAATTTCTTTTAGAATTTTCTTGTAATTTTTTAGATTTTATAAACACACACATCCAAGTTTATATATATACACACACACACACACACACACACACACACATATATGTGAACACAGTAACACACAAAAGCATGCACATATATACATACAAACATACACACATAGATATATATAAATGGA
>NC_142948.1:5042275-5114775 GCF_046866305.1 Octopus bimaculoides | reverse complement strand
GCGTTTGATGCTGTCATCGCCATCATCATCATCATCAACATTGTCAATGCCTTCTTCATCATTATCATCATCACTATCATCATCATCATCATTGTCAATGCCCTCAGTGTCATCATCTTCATCATCAACATCATTGTCATGATCATTGTCACCATCGTCATCATCATCATTGTCAATGCCTTCATCATCAATATCGTCATCATCATTGTCAATACCTTTGTCGTCATCATCATCGTCATAATTGTCGTTTTTGTTGTCGTCATTGTCATCATTACAGGCATTATCATTATTGTTGTCATCATTGTTGCTATCATTATTACTCCCAACATCATCATCATCATCAACAGCATAGTAGCAGTGGTGATGGTGGTGATACTAGTGATAATGGTGATGGTGATGTTGGCAATGGTAGAGGTGGTGCTAAGGGTGTTGGTGTTGATGGTGGTGGTGGTGGTGGTGGTGGTGGTAGTAATGGTAGTCAATGCCATCAGTTTTCTAAATGATTTTCATTGACATCAGCATTAGCATCAGCATCAGCATCACTTTAATATTCATTCGCTTCTGGTACATTTTTTTCTTTCCATTGCTAGGTTTTTTTTTTCCTTCCCCACCCCTCTCCCCCACCCTCTCTCTCTCTTCGGTGCAATCCATTCCACAGAATGGTCAGAAGAATAAGGAATGCGATAAATGTCACACGTAAATACATGAGATTGGTGTCGCAGGTGAAAGTTCAAGTGGTTTGAAGAGAAGGCGAGAAGTGGTTTTTGCGGTTTGCTGATCCACACAGCGAAACAGGAAAGACAAAAAAAAAGGGGGGGGGGGGGTAAAAAAAAAACACTAAAAAATAAGGGAAAAAAAGGCGGTGAAAAAAATAACAAAACGGCAATCCACTTCTGATTGTCCTTCACAAAAAAAAAAGAAACAAAAGGTTAAGGATGATTTGAGATTTGCAGTTCTGTGCAACAAGTGTATGTACTACTGTATATGCATATATGTATATACACACACACACACACACACACACATATATATATACACATATATATATATATGTGTGTGTGTGTGTGTGTGTGTGTGTTTGATAAGTGTCTGTGTATATGTATATATGTGCATGTTCAATATGTGTATGCATATATGTGTATTTGTGTGTGTTCAATATCTGTATGTATATATATATATATGCATATTTGTATATATGTATGTGTTCAATAAATGTACACGTGATCGGTATGTGTGTGTGTGTGTGTGTGTGTGTTGATGTATGTGTTACATTTTACCATGATATTATCAGGAAAGAAGAGGAAATGCTTGTGACATTTGCAAATACTTTCTGACAGGTGAGGCAATGCTGCTGCTGATCACCTGAGATCATTTGATTTCCTGGTCATTTGCAGGTAAATGTCTGCAGGACAACAACAACAAAAATAAAACCAACAGCAAGGCGTTAAGAACTTTGTGTCAGAAACTAGAGTTTGTTCCCTAAATGCTTAGAAATGGAGCAAACTGATGGAATTTGTACGAAGAATGTGACGGTAGAGGAAGAAATGTTTATGGATATTCTCAAATCGCTGCTGTTGGTGTTGTCATTGTTTTTATTATTGCTTTTCCTTGCTGGCATGAGTTGGACAGAACTTTTGGTAATAGTGTTTTATAGCTTCATGAAATTAAATGTTTTGCTGAAGAGCACAACATTCTGCTCAGTCTGGGAATTGAACCCATTATGTACACATTGTGAATGCAACACTCTAATCACTAGACCAAGCAAAATCAAACACTATGTGTATGTGTACGTGTGTGTATGTGTGTATGTGTGTGTTTATCTTTCCTCCATTCTCGTCACTCATATTTTACAATGATCACCACCAACCCACTGAACTACCAAATTATCTCTCCCCCCCCCCACTTCCACATGTCTCTCACACTCCCCATACACTACACAAGCCTCTTTCCAGCACACCCATTCATAGGTCATCTCTTCCCCCATGCTTCTCCTGTCTACTGTGCCATCATTATCATTCTGCTGCTCTCCTCACCATTTTCCAGAATCCAGTAGGTTCTTTTGTATTAAATAATTGGGCACTTCTTCACAGGTGAGACAATGCAGCTACTGATCATCTAGGTAATTCTTCAGAATTCCACCCACCCTATAACTTTTGAAATAGCAATTTAAAAAAAATTTTTTTCAAATTTATATGTTTTCGATATCAGAGATAACGATTTAACAAAAAAAAATTTTTAATTTCAATCTTTTCCACCCAATTTATTGGCTTTGTTTACAGTTGACAAGATGTGCTGTCATGCACAAAATGACAGCCTCCAAATTCTGTTTCCTGATTGGGTGAAAATGTTCACACTTTAAACCTCTATCACTTTTTAAAAACATTCAAGCTAAATTGCTGAAGTTATTTCACTTTTTCCAGAAAAATGTTTTTTAACTTCCCCTGTGCTAGTGCCAAATAAAAAGCACTGAGTCCACTCTGCGGAGTGGTTGGTGTTAGGAAGGGTATCCAGCCATAAAATCTCTGCTAAAACAAACACAGTATCTTTGGTTGGATTTTCCACCTGACCGGCTCCTGTCAACTGCCCTGCCTATGCATGCATGGAAGATGGATGTTAAACAATGATGATGATGATGATAAGGATATATGGTGTGTGTGTGTGTGTGTGTGAGTATAAAGTAAACAGAAAATGGAGAAATATTGATCAACAACAATTGACCAACATTAATTATTACTTTTTAATACAAATAGACCATATCACATCTAACAGCTGTTTCTGCTTCCAGTGTTCATATTTGGTAATACATCTGATCTGGAACGTGGTGCTTTAATTACTTGTTCACCATAAATAATTGAAATCTCTTTTGTATTTGATTTTTCTTCTTCCTAGTTTTTCTCTCCTAAAACATACAGAAGAGTTATGACTTTGCATACATTGCTTTGATAATGAATTTAAGATCTTCATAAAGCCTATGTGTAGAATCATAATGATGTAATTTTACAGAAAACACACCAAAGTTTTCAAAAATATATTCACACATCCCATATTTTTTATTTTTTATAACTATATTATTATTTCATTTCTGTTTCATAACCATTCCCTTGTGCCATTTTGTTGTCTTTAACATTTTTGCATTCAGCTTTCTCTCTCTCACTCTAGTAAGTTTTTGCTTTTTTTTTTTGGTCCGATCTGATTCATCTTTATTATGCAATGCTAGCTAAATGTTCTTGTTCACCTCTGTTATCAGCAGACACTTTCTTCATATAATAACAGTCTCTGGTGAATAATGATAATGATAATAATAATAATAATAATAATAATAATAATAATAGTAGTAGTAGTAGTAGTAGTAGTAGTAGTAGTAATAATAATAATAATAAATAATAGAGATTTCTTTATTTAATCACTAAGAGTTTACACAAAGATGACGGACAGTGCACAATAATAATAATAATAATAATAATAATAATAATAACCCTTTCTATTATAGGCATGAGGTCTGAAATTTGGCAGGGAGGGGACTAATCAATTTCATCGACCCCAGTGTTTCACTGGTACTTAATTTATTGACCCTGAAAGAATCAATTTCAAAGTTGATCTTGGTGGAATTTGAACTCAGGACATAACGATGGGCGAAATACCACGAAGCATTTTGTCCAGTGTGCTAACATTTCTGCCTGCTTACTGCCTTAATAGTGATGATAATAATAATAATAATAATAATAATAATAGACAATAATAATGCTGATGATAATAATAATAATAATAATAATAATAATATTAATGATAATGGTGATGAGAATGTTGATGATGATGATGATCATGGTTGTAATAATGATTGCATAAAATGCTATCAAACAAACATCAAAAGCATCCGTTTGTGCCTAATATCTAATCACGAAAAAAAAAAATGGGAAGACCCTCCCCACCCACCCATTCACCCACCCCTGGAGCAATTATATAACAATGTGAAAACGAACAAAAAATGAGAACCGAACCTGAAAATAAAAATTAGTGCTTTAGATATTTAATTGAAACTATAATGATTGCAATATTTTAAAATCCAATAATTTTGCCTAAAAATACCTTCCAATTTCTACCCTTTTTGTCAGAATTTTTGAATTACCGTTAAAAACAAAATGAACATGGCAGGGTGGGATTTTTTTTGTCTTGTTATTTGTTTTTCTGGGGTTTTTCAAGTTTTTTTTTCATTTTTTTACCTCTTTTTTTTCTAAGTGAAGTTATTTTATCATAAAATCTATTATTGTATCTTATTAGATTTTAGTTCCTTATTATCCTTCATTATTATTATTATTATTATTATCATTACCATTATTATCATTATTATTATTATTATCATTATTATTATTATTATTATTATTGATGCTCTGGATGTATGGGCGGTCACCCCATCCTTCTGAAACCGCACACGTTGAATAGGCATATGTTTTTGCTGTGATTCAGTCACAAACAAGTTGTTTCTCATCTCAATGTAACACTCTGAGTTCACAGTAACAACATTTCTATTATTGTCTTCAAAAAAGTAAGGACCAATGACGGCAGCTTTTGCAACAGCACACCAGACCATCACTTTTGGGCTGTGCAATGGTCTTTTGTGAAGTTCTCTCTGATTTTCAAGAGCCCAATAACGCCAGTTCTGTTGAATCACCATGCCATTGAGATAAAAATGAGCTTCATTACGCATTAACAAAATGAGGTTGTCACTTGTCTCAAAAATTGCTTCCACCTAACACACAAAGTTAAGCTGCTGTGCATAGTCTCTTAGTTTCAACTGTGGCCCAACGACCAATTTGTACAGGTGGAAATGCAGGTCTTCATGCAAAATATGCCTTACTGATTGATTACCGATGCCAGGTTCAGTGGAATGCCTCTGAACAGAACAATTCAGACTCCATATCAAAGCTTGTCTGATACGTTCCACATTTTTCAAGGTCCGTACCATTAATGGCACCCTCACCAGTCTCCTATTCATTAGTGTACTACGTGTACGAAATGCATTCATCCAATGTAAGATTGTGTTATGGGTGGGAATGGCTTGATTTTGGTGTATGTTGATGTGGCACCGAAACTCACACTGAACAGCTGTGACAGACTCGTTATTCTTTACATAACTGTCGTTGGCAAACACACAATGCTCTATCATCCACAGCACCATGGCTTCACCTGAAAAGAAAAAAATTGCTAAGACACCACGAACTGAATGGTACCTGTTGGACATATGTCCCTCCCCTGGGGCTGAGTAATAGCCATTTCAAAAACGCCCATCCTCTCTGCCCCACCCTGTACACACAATAAACTGTTGCTTTTGGAAGCTTCGTCAACTTAATTCTATTGGCAGTGTGCCTGGCATGTGCCAGAACAACAGTGGTGGAACAGTTCTGTTGTTCCAGGACTTTCTGTAGTTGAATCAGTTCACCGTTTACCTGAAAAATAAAGAAGAGGATTAGATTTTCAAGCAAGGTTTTCTCAAAAAATGAAACGTTAAACCTACTATGACAACTGCTTAAAATTGGTCTCAGTTTATCTGCAAGACCTAGTATATATGTATGTATGTGTATATATATGTTTGTGTGTGTGTGTGTGTGTTTCGTGTATGTATGTATGAATGTATGTGTGTATGTATGTATGTGTGTGTATATATATATATATATATATATATGTATGTATGTATATATAGTAAGAATTTACAAAAAAAAAACAAAAGACGAAGATAAGTATGTAAACAATAAACAGATGTATTAGTTTGATGTTTGGGAAAAGAGAGTAAGGAATGGAATAGGTAAATCACAGCCTACAAATGTTTCATAACAAAGTGATGCTCGTTACATATATATATTAATATACATACATATATATACGTATATACATACATATATATATATATATATATATGCATACACACACGCACTCACTCACATACATATTTATACATACATATATATGTATTTATGTGCATACATATATATAAGCACGCACAAACGCATACGTATTCATCGTATGTATTATTAGCTTTTATAGAAGACATTTTAATGTCGCTGTTGAATGAAAGCTTCGGATATATGTCAGCTTGTCCTGACAGTCAAGTTACGTACTTCACTTATTTCATTACTTCACATAAGAAGAGAAAGAAAACAATAACAACAACACAACCACAAACAAAATGAAATGAGAAAATGTCAGGATAGCCTGTTCTCAGGAAACAATGGCATTTTTCAAAGAAAATATATCAGGTTTCAACTCCAGAGATTTCTTTGTTTTTCCTCTGATATTTTATTATCATCATTATTATTATTATTATTATTATTATTATTATTTTGCAATGGCTTATTAAAGAACGTTGTTGTTTATACAACAACTGTTGCCTGTTTCGATGTCTTTGTGGTTTGTTCTCATGCATGAGAAGAGTTCGCGGAAGAATTTTATTAAGTTCAGTCCTCTTGAACAATGCAGAATCTGGTCCATGTTCTCCTTTTTTGTGTCAGAGAACACAAAAGGGAGATAAAGAAGTGATGTATTATATGTCGTAAGCTGGTTAAAAGAATTAGAAATTATATACAGGTAAACAGTAAAAAGAAATGTCCCAAAAGTTTAGAGCTGTGGTTCTCAGCCATTTTTGTTTTTTGAGCCTATGGAGCCTTTTGGTTTCTCTTTTACTCAGTGGAGCCATTTAAAGTTTTAAAATGTCCCTTTATATTTTTATTAAATCAGTACTGTGCCGGTGGCATGTAAAAAGCACCCACTACACTTTCAGAGTGGTTGGCATTAGGAAGGGCGTTCAGCTGTAGAAACCTTGCTAGATCAGATCAGAGCCTGGTGCAGCCTACTGGCTTGCCAGTTCTCTATCAATCTGTCCAACCCATGCCAGCATGGAAAGCTGACATTAAATGACAACAACGACAACGATGATGATGATGATGATGATTGTTAGGAATTTTATAAAAAAAAATTTGTTAAAATATTTTGTGTATATTTTTGTATACAGGCGCAGGAGTGACTGTGCGGTAAGTAGCTTGTTTACCAACCACATGGTTCCGGATTCAGTCCCACTGCGGGGCACCTTGGGCAAGTGTATTCTACTATAGCCTCGGGCCGACCAAAGCCTTGTGAGTGGATTTGGTAGACGGAAATTGAAAGAAGCCTGTCGTATATATGTATATATATATATGTGTGTGTGTGTGTTTGTGTGTCTGTGTTTGTCCCCCCAGCATTGCTTCACAACCGATGCTGGTGTGTTTACGTCCCCGTAACTTAACGGTTCAGCAAGAGAGACCGATAGAATAAGTACTAGGTTTACAAAGAATAAGTCCTGGGGTCGATATGCTCGACTAAAGGCGGTGCTCCGGCATGGCTGCAGTCAAATGACTGTAACAAGTAAAAGAGAGAGAGAGAGAGAGAGAGGAAAGAGTATAGTACAAATATAACCAGTTTATTGCGCATAAGTTTTAACAATTAAAGTTTATATGAACCTTATTTGAAAAGCTTCCTCCTACTTTTTTGAATTGCAAAGTTTTTGATCAGACCCTCAAAATTAATCTTAAGTAACACATCTGCATCTATACTTAGTAGTGATAAAGGCATCCCGGTTATTATTTTAGCAAGTTTAAAATGATTTTTTTTGTGCCGTAAGCCATTTACTATTTTTGTGGTATCCCCCCCCCCCTCCTTCCCTTGATGCTCTAAGCACGTGGTTATTTTGCTTTGAATTTTCGGAATAAAGAATTGTGATGCGCGAGCACAACAATTTCATTTTAAACATCAAATTCCGCTTTAATTGTAATCTACACAACCTGGAGGATATTTGTAGAAAATCTCAGCATGAAACATGCTTTTTCCTGAAAGTTATGAAGTAACAAAGTTGAATCATGAGAATTTTTCCGAAACTCCTCTCGTTATCCCTCGGGAAAAAAAAAAAAAACTGTTTCACAACAAATTCCGATGTAATCAGAATCTACACCATCCGAAGGGTATTTGTTGAAAATTTCAATCAATAAAACGTATCCCTTTTTCAAGAAGTTATGACGAAACAAATTCAGAGAGGTGGGGAGGTACCTTTTGTGTAGGGTGCCGAAAAAAAAAAAAAAAAAAAAACGCAATTGCCGACCGAAATCCTTTACAATGATAATCTTTTCCACAAAATTACATATCGGCTGTTAGGGCAACAGGGCACTTGTAACCCACGACGCTATAGTACACTATTCAACCAAATTACAGATCGGCCAGTAGACCTGTTGGGTAAATATAAACCACAACGCTATAACACACAATTTCACCAAATTACAGCCAAGTCATTAGACCTGCAGAGTACCTATAAAACCCACGACGCTATAGTACACTATTCAACCAAATTACAGTCGGGCCACTAGACCTGCAAGGTGTCTATAACCCACGACGCTATAGTTCACTATTGCCTCAATAAAATAAAACCACACCGGACTTTAAATAAATAACAAACACGCGTGTGTGCTTGCCAATGTTTTGTAATTATTTGTTATAAGGCGGTCTCTCGAGGACGGACCGAAAACTTCTGTAATGAATAGGTTTGTTGTGTTGAGAACTTTAGAGACATCAGATCCAGCTTTTAAAATGGCAATCTTTCGTATGTGGTGGCAGGCTTCGTTAATTTCCGTAAAAAAATCCGAAAGAATTTACCTTTAAAAATATTTCGTTTCCCGAAACCGAGATGCGGAAACTAACGAAATCACCCGAATTTATACGTAAATTCTGTTGTCGTTCCCGTTGAGACAGCCTCGATCGGAGACGTTCCCTACATGCCTACCATACATTAATTAATTAATCAATCTGTTGGGTTCTTTCCTTAAAAGACACGCACATATAAATATATATATATATATATATATATATATATTACACACACATATACATACATTATGCTGTGTGGTTTGCGGGAGGCATTTGGCTAAGGCCAGAAATTTGGGTCTAACGTGTTAGAAATAGCAGCCAAATCCCTACCTTAAACTCCACGGCATAAAGTGTGTGTGTGTGTATGTGTGTGTGAATGTTCTAATGTATTTTTATATATGCGTATGTGTATATGTGTGTGTGTGTATATACACACACATGCTTATATGTATGCATAACCTCCCCCAGCCCCCATTTTACTTGTTTCAGCTATTAGAATGCAGTCATGCTGCAATAGTGTCCTGAAGTATTTTAATAGAATATATCGATCTCAATACTTAATCTGTTTGCCGAACAGGGACGTCGACAAACCAGGACTAGTTGTCAGGGAAATAAACACAAACCAGCATACGGCAAGGCTTCGGCCAGCCTGTAGAAGACATTTGGCGAAAGTGTCACGCAGTGGGATTGAACCCGGAGCCATGCGGTTGGGAAGCAAACATAGGCTCAACACCCGAAATTTTTGGGGAAGGGGCCAGTCGATTAGATCGATCCCAGTACGCAACTAGTACTTATTTAATCGACCCTGAAAGGATGAAAGGCAAAGTCGACCTCGGCGGAATTTGAACTCAGAATATAAAGACAGACAAGCACTTCGCCCGGCGTGCTAACGTCGCCGCCTTGGCAAGCAAACACCTTACCACACAGCCACCTCTGCACCCATTTAATTTAATTTCATATTTTTTATTTTACCACATGAATTTCGTTTCTAATTTTTTTAAAAATAAATTATCAGCGATTCTTTTTTGTTTCGTTATTTTATTAATTAAAAAAAAAAAGACTGAAAGAATACAATTTGCATAAAATGAAACGGACGATGACAGCAAAAATGAGAGAAAAATCTAAATAAATTAGGAAAAGAAAGACTAACAAAATTTACTTGTTCCACTCTGAATAAAACATTTGAGACAACTTAAATCAAGGAATTTCAACCATTTTTTTTTTTTAATCAATGGATCTCTTTGATTACTGTTTTATCCTGGTGGGTTCCCAAAACCATTCGATGTTTAAACACTAGTTTTACAGAAACTGTATATATAGTGAACAGGTCGCGGTCTCAAAGCGACGAAAATATTTTGACAAATTAAATTCAAATGTTGAAGTGAATCTAACGGATTTTGTGTGTTATTTTAAATGGCTTATAAACACCTTCCACGCTGCAATTATATATATATATATATATATATATATATATATATATATATATATATATATACACACACACATAAATACTTTATGCTGAACTTCTTTCAAAATTCCTTTTTGGGTTTTTCACACGTTAACTTGTGGAAGTTGAACTATGGAAAATGGTAGAGAAAGACCTCTAGTTGTTTCTTGCAATAGAAACATCTAAAGAAAAAAAAAAAATTTTTGTCCTCAATTACTATTTTGTTACATGGACCCTTAAAAATTTCATATGGACCCAGTTGAGAACCACTGACCAAAAAAAAAAGAAAAAACATTCCAAGAACAGAAAATCCCAGGTGTGATAACGAGACTGAGTCACTAGAACAGCCAAGTGCCCTCACATGTTAACAGCTGATAATTAATTCATGGCAGACGAGATGTCAAAACGTCGTTGTCAACGAACCAACTGTATGAAATTAAATGTGAGGCCAGTGTCTAAATTTGTTTCATTTCTATTAATGAAACTCTTATGTATATTCTGCGTCTAGCTGTAAGTTTACATATATATATATTTGAGTGAATTTATTTCGTTTTGTAGACGTCTTTCAACACACTTGCATGAAGACATGTTTCATTTCACCCAAACATACACGCACACACATGTAAGAAGTTCGATATATTTTTGCCAAAACTGACCCGGGTCATGTCTAACTTAATAGAACCATCTGATAGAATCAGTTAAGTCATTTTTTTAAAGTCAAATGTTGTATTATCATTGCCTATTCGCGTAAGGAGTTGACTTATATCCAGGTATGGATGGTTTGTTTTGTATTTCTTGAAGAAATTTGACTAAATATCGTTTGATAATGATGGGATCTTTTTCTTCATTGATTTGTTTATGGATAATGTTAAATAGGATCTTTTTCTTCATTGATTTGTTTAGGGATAATGTTAAATAGAGCAGAACCTGTTGTGGAAAATTAATTACGCTTCACTGAATTTATTTGTTGTTAGCTTGAATCTTGTATAGGAAGAATGGGTTCGATGTATGGCATGGATTCCCAGCTGTGGAAGATTTGATGTTGTGGTCGTATGAGTGTAATGCAGGTTCTGTATTCTGCACATTGCACAAATGGTGCATATGATACATTGATATTTGTACGGGCGGGTGCTGGAAAGTTCTTGGCAATAAGGGTGTCAAACTATAGTGTTTGACCCGAGCTCAAAAACGAAACAAAATTAGTGTAATAGGTGTAAAAACAACTTGCTGGGAACGAATATGAAGAAAGAAAATGCGCGATCGAGAACGGGGGTGGGTGGTGAGAGGCCTCGGAACGGGGGGGAAAGGGCTCGGAATATTCGCATCTTGAAAGTTCTCCCCCCCCCCGGCGTTCGCGAGCGCGCATTTTTTTTTTTTTCATATTCGTTCCCAGCAAGTTGTTTTACACCTATTACACTAATTTTTTTTTTTTCGTTTTTGAGCTCGGGTCAAACATAGTTTAGAGGCCATGGAATGACGATGTGTGACGACGTGAATGTTCCGAGTCCTCTCCCCACCCTGCCTTTCGCGAGCGCACGTTTTTTTTTTTTTTTTTCATATTCATTCAGAGCAAATCGTTTTACATCCATTACACTATTTTTCTTTTGTTTCTTGGCTCCGGTGAGGCGTCTCGGAACATTCAGGATGTGAATGTTCCGAGCCCTCTCCCCACTCCCCCGTTCGCGAGCGTGCATTTTTTTTTCACATTCGTTCCCAGCAAGTTGTTTTACAACTATTACACTAATTTTTCTTTCGTTTTTGAACTCGGGTCAAATGCATTAGTTTGATCTTTTTCAGTACCCCCTCGTTTTTATATACACACAACCTTAAGTGAAATATGGTAACTTTGCACAACTTATTCTTTGAAAGTCTTAGACAACAATCTTATTTATTATCTTAATTAAATTTTGGTTCAAAACTTGGCATACGCAGTGTGCCGCACCCCCGAATTTTTTTTTTCCTTAGAACTTTCATAAAAATTAATATTCCTCAGTGAGATTTTCCACAAATGAACGTCAGCTGTTGTAGATTCTGTGATCCTCTGTTTGGCTGCACCTATGGAAACCTTAAACATTAGTGAAAATTTTAAGATTTGGTATATTTTCTGATTTTCTACATTGAATCTCAGGGGCTAATTCATTTTTTCAAGAAAAAAAAAAAAAAGTTACAGAGGTTTAAGGTTTTATCAATTTTTACCCTCTCAGAAAACAGGATTTGGAAGCTGTCATTTTGTGCACGACTACACGTGTTGTCAACTGTAAACAAATGGCCACTTCATATTTCATGTGTTTTAAATATTTAATAAGTGTAAAAGAGTGGAGGCGCAATGGCCCACTGGTTAGAGCAGCGGACTCACGGTCATAGGATCGCGGTTTCAATTCCCAGACTGGGCGTTGTGAGTGTTGAGCGAAATCACCTAAAGCTCCATGAGGTTCCGGCAGGGGATGGTGGTGAGCCCTGCTGTACTCTTCTACTACAACTTTCTCTCACTCTTTCTTCCTGTTTCTGTTGTGCCTGTAATTCAAAGGGTCAGCCTTGTCACACTGTGTCATGCTGAATATCCCCAAGAACTACGTTAAGGGTACACGTGTCTGTGGAGTGCTCAGCCACTTGCACGTTAATTTCACGAGCAGGCTGTTCCGTTGATCGGATCAACTGGAACCCTCGACGTCGTAAGCGACGGAGTGCCAACAACAACAACAACAACAACAACAAGTGTAAAAGGACCGTTTTTACTTCTGCAAAGAGATTGTCCATATTAGCCTGCCTCCTGCCCTTTATTCTTTGACCGATTCAATATGGGAGAGTCTACCAGCTGTTTGCTCTCCATTGACATATCTCTCAAAATCACTGAGGCACACACACTACAATGTACTGCAACAAGGAACTGAACCTTGACTGTAATGCTACCCTTTAATTTTCACCATGATGTTTCTATATTAAGTTCTTTGCACTATATCCATTACATACGGTAATGCCATGGTTAGATATCCGAGATAATAATTCTAATGCTACCAAAACTAATAACAACCAATAATTTTATACCAATGTCATTTTGCTTTTCTCTCTCTCTCTTTCTCTCTCTCTCTCTCTCTTTCTCTCTCTCTCTCTCTCTCTCTCTCTCTCTCAAACTTAAGAGCCATTTATATCATTTGTTAATGGATTACTTCATTTTATAATGTACTATACAGGGTATCTGGGGAAGAACAATAGATCGAAAGTGGAGATATGCTTACACAACACTATATAACAGAATCTAGGAGAATTTCAGCTGTTGATTTATTACAGACTCATAACAGTGCTTTGGTTCGTGTTTCGTCTGTCGTAGCTGACCAAATGAGACCAGATTGTCTGCATCAGAGCAGAGATAACTTAGTCTTTCCACATCGGTTGTTTTGACATCAATAATCTTACGCCACTAAATGTCCTATGCTTTCCAATGACAAATCAATCATTGTAACAAGGCAATAAATTGTTAGTGACTGCGTAATGTATGAAGCGGTCATCTCGACAAGATGTCCTTTTAAGCAACATCTTCTTTCTTATTGAGGTGGTTTTCCAATCGGCACTGTTCTTATCATTTCTGCAAGGACCTTGGTAATGATGTGTAACCTTTTAGCTTACAGATAACTCCGTCACTTATAATGCTCCTTTTTATTCAAATTGTTTTGGATCAATCCTGCATTATCGCAGAGCTTTAAGATTTCAGTAATGTGATTGTCTATTTTTAGAATGACATTATAGGGCAGGTGTGATAGGCCAGACCTGCTCCGTTTTAGCATAAAACAGATAGAATAGTCAGACCAAATTTTAAATGCTGAAGGGTTAAGCCTGTATAGGTTGTATTAAAATACAGTAATACCTCGACTATTGCAGGTGTTACATGTCTGTGGAGCACTCAGCCACTTGCCTGTTAATTTCACAAACAGGCTGTTCTGTTGATTAGATCAACTGGAGCACCTTGTCATAACCAACGAAGTGCCAGTTGTCCATCACCCTCCACCTACTTCGCAACCGATGTTGGTTTGTCTACGTCCAATCACTTGGCAAAAGAGACTGAGAGAATAAGTA
This sequence comes from Octopus bimaculoides, assembly GCF_046866305.1. Taxonomy (NCBI): domain Eukaryota; kingdom Metazoa; phylum Mollusca; class Cephalopoda; order Octopoda; family Octopodidae; genus Octopus; species Octopus bimaculoides. The sequence continues at coordinate 5,100,596 of NC_142948.1, read as the reverse complement.
CCAACATTAAAAAAAAGAGATAAATTAGTTCTGGGATTGATATACTCAACTAAAAATTCTTCAAGGTGTTGCCGTAGCATGGCCACAGTCTAATGACTGAAACAAGTAAAAGAGGAAAGATATAAAACATGTTATACATTGGTGCAGGTGTGACTGTGTGGTAAGAAGTCGGCTTACCAACGACATGGTTTCTGGTTCAGTTCTACTGCATAGTACCTTGGGTAAATGTCTTCTACTATAGCCTCAATCCAACCAATACCTTGTGAGTAGATTTCGGAGACGGAAACTGAAAGAAGCCCACTGTCATCATCATCATCATCATTGTGATTTAATCTCCGTTGTCCATGCTGGTATGGGTTGGACGGTTTGACTGGGCTGGCACGCTGGGAGGCTGTGCCAGGATCCAGTCTGATTTGGTATGGTTTTCTATGGCTGGATACCCTTCCTAATGCCAACCACTCCGAGAGTGTAATGGGTGCTTTGTGTGTATGTGCACACACACACACAAATATATATACATACACAATTGTGTGTGTGTGTATATATATATATATATTTATGTGTGTGTGTCTTTGTGTCTCTTTGTTCACCACCATCACTTGACAACCGGTGTTGGCATGTTTACATCCCTGTAACCTAGCAGTTCAGCAAAAGGCTATAAAAACTAAAACTAAGTACTTGGGTTGATTCACTCAACTAAAATTCTTCCAAGCGTTGCTCCAGCATGGCCACCACCAATGACTAACACAAGCAAGAGATAGATATATCACAAAGATTAAACTATTTGGTAAAGATTAGATTGAGATTCCTACTTGATTTCAGACAAAGAACGCCAACCCCGACTGGCATAAAAGTATAAATGTTATAAATGAGAAGCACCATTTATTTGGTAAAGCAAAGGACAGCTTTGTTATTTTATTCAGTTCCTGTCAATATGCCTACCATTTTGGCGTTAATAAATGCATAGGATTTCTATATATATATATTTATTTATATATACATATATATATATATATATATATGTATGAAGAGTTTTAGTTGCTAATGCATTATTTATATATACTTACAAGCTTAACAAACAACTGACAACGAAGATTTTGGTCACGATGACGACGACGATGAAGATGATGATGGGGATGGTGATGATGACGGAGATGGACAAAATGGTGTTGGTGACGTGGATGATTCAGTCGATGTTTACTGTCATTCTCACTATGTCATAACAGAGGAGTTTAAAAGAGACGACTTGTAGAAAGCATTCAATAGGTTAACCCCATTAACCTATCATTGTACTATCATTACCAATAGACAAGAAAAAAAAAGAAAGCAAAAAAACCCCTGCCCCTGCCATCACTGCTGCTACGACTACTACTACTACTACTACTACTACTACTACTACTACTAATGTGTCTGGGATAAAAATGCTCTAAGATCTTGTGCTGTCTCTTTCCATTTGAAACAGTCCATGAATATTTTATAAGAGTGGTTGTGTGGTAAGTAGCTTGCTTACCAATCATATGGTTCCGGGTTCAGTCCCACTGCATGACACCTACTATAGCCTTGGGCTGACCAAAGCCTTGTGAGTGGATTTGGTAGACGGAAACTGAAAGAAGCCCATTGATGTATTCGACTTACCCCACTACCCCGAAATTGCTGACCTTAAGCCAAGATTTGAAACCACTCTTATTATTATTACTGAGTGAGAGAGCAGTGCATGCCATCAAAGTGGCACTGGGGTAAAACCTATGAAGCCTAGTGCACCCCTCATGACCACCTGTCTGATAAGGGTACAGCAGGCACATGCATCACAACCATATGTGTGTGACATAGTGATCTCATATCAAGATAAACAGTGCATGACTTTTCAGGTGGGGCCCAGTTAGAATGCTCATACACCATCTTCAGTGGGAGAGTCCATCATCATCATCATCATCACAATCATTATTATTATTGTTGTTGTTTCAATGTGGTGCATCGTTTGGATTGAGCAATCGTAGTAATTGGTTGCTGTTACTTACATTGTTAATTATACAAAACAATCTTCTTCCATAGAAATTTAATTAGTTTTGAGATTTCAATAATATTAACAAAACCTCCCCACAAAAAAATGTAAAAGAGGAAATTCTACTGAACCAGTCCAATTAATTTAAATTATAACTTCTATCTATTGGCATAAATTGTCTTCACATTCACCGAAAAATTTCCTTCCTCCTCAACAAACAGAATCAGAGAGATGATGTTACAAGTAAACAACGTGAAACTAATGTTTCTACGTTGAAATCCATTGTTTTTTTTTTAGCTTAATTCAAAGATTACTCATGATTATATGTTGTTGTAGGAGCATTCCACCGGTCATGATGACGAGAGTCTCAGCTGATACGATCAATAGAACAGCTTGCTCGTTAAATTAATGTACAAGTGGCTGAGCACTCCACAGACACATGTACCCTAAAAGTAGTTCTCAGGGAGATTCAGCGTGACACAGAGTGTTACAAGGCTGGCCCCCTTTGAAATACAGGTACTATGCATTTTTGCCAGCTGAGTCGACTGGAGCAACGTGAAATAAAGTGTCTTGCTCAAGGACACACGCGTCACCGAGAATTGAACTCATGACCTTACGATCATGAGCCGAATGTCTTAACCACTAAGCCACGTGCCTTCACACGAATATATATTGCACATAGACATACATAGGTGCTGGCATGGGTGTGTGGTAGGAGGCTTGCTTCCCAGCCATGTGCTTTTGGGTTTGGTTCTAATGTGTGGCATCTTCGGTGACCAAGTTTTAAACCAACAGGGTTTGGGGTCTAACCATATTCCATAATGTTAAACCCTTTATGGATGGGTAATCCAGGGTAATCCCATTTTGAAGAGGCCTTAAGCCAACAGCTTTTGGGATCTGATGATACGCCATAAAGCTAAGCCCTTTATGGACGGGAAACCCAGGGTAATCCCATAAACTAGCCTTTTCCAGTAAAAAAAAGGTGTGTGTGTGTATATATATATATATATATCATGGCTGCAAACTCGTGTTCAAGTATTGCCATCACCTGATAGAAAGTCCCACACAATTTTTTATAGTTGGGAAAGGATTTGCACAAATCCAATCCCACTCTTAGAATATGGACCACATAAGGACAGAAAAAAGAACCAGTCTACATCATCGAATATTGTCAGTGTCACAGGTTTTCTCTCAGAGTTTCCATCCAACAATATATGTACATGTGTATGTATGCACGAGGACGTGGAAATACCTGGGTTGGTGTCTAGTCATGTGGTTGGTCCACTGGGAGTGGGAGGCCCCTCTGTTGTTTTCACAACATCTCTCTAATTGAGGGGAAACTCTGAGAGGAACCCTGCTACACTGACCATATTTTATATATATATATATATATATATATATAAATATATATATATATATATATATAAATATATATATATATATATCATCATCATCATCATCATCATCATCGTTTAACGTCCGCTTTCCATGCTAGCATGGGTTGGACGATTTGACTGAGGACTGGTGAAACCGGATGGCAACACCAGGCTCCAATCTAATTTGGCAGAGTTTCTACAGCTGGATGCCCTTCCTAACGCCAACCACTCAGAGAGTGTAGTGGGTGCTTTTATGTGTCACCCGCACGAAAACGGCCACGCTCGAAATGGTGTCTTTTATGTGCCACCCGCACAAGCCAGTCCAGGGGCACTGGCAACGATCTCGCTCGAAAATCCTACGGGAGCCAGTCAGGCGGTACTGGCAACGACCACGCACAAAATGGTGCATCTCATGTGCCACCCGCACAAGAACCAGTCCAGGGGCACTGGCAACGATCTTACTTGGCTTGCCGGGTCTTCTCACGCACAGCACTTTTCCAAAGGTCTCGGTCAGTAGTCATCGCCTATATATATAAAACTAGACACCAATATCTAAGCCTTGTCCAAGCCTACTTAGGTTATCTATGAAGAAAACCAAGCAATACCAAAGTAAGTGATTCCGAAAGACTATGACTCTACAAACACTTTCTATTTTACATGAATAAAGAACATAAGAAATTCCCAATGAAGCATAACGTGTGCTTTCCCCTCATCAGCTGCCCCAAATAGATGTCAATGTAGTTTCAACATCTGTATATATATATATATAAGGTTGAGGAGGGTATTGGATTTAACCAAACCCCGGAGGATACAGGTAATACCGAGTAAGTGCTGTATACCGATTAGTTTGCCCCAAGTACTGTTCTCTCTTTTTTCAGCACATCACACTCTTTACCACTTCATACTAAAAATATCCACCTATGGATATAATAATAGATTACTTTATTGTTTCTGTCTCCGATGAAGGGAAGTACTGGATCTTCCCAGAAACAGCTGTAAGACTCTATCCATAAAATTCTTTAACCTTACCTTTGCTCTCATTATCTTTTTGTTTTTATATATTTACATATATATGTGTGTACATAATGGTGATGTTGATGTTAGATCGTATGGTTGACCATTCTTGGTGACTGTTGAATGGCCATTGCTATAATACAAGTGACTCAAAGGATGAGAGATTGATGATGATGATGGTAGTGGTGGTGGTGGTGATGATGATGGTGATGAGTTTTCTTAAACTGTTACCATTGAGGCTGTGCTGCTGTCAATATATTTGTTTATTCACCAATTCCTGTTGATGAATCAACAAACATATTGTTTGAGAAATATTTACAAATCTTAAAAATAAATCTTGAATTTTTATAATTTTGGGATTTATGATATATTTTTTAGAAATATAAATAATAAATAAATAAAATAAATAAATAAATAGCTGATTCTGAATTTAAATTTAAAAAGATAAATATTATTTATAAGGATGATACATTATGGTCAAATGAAAAATTTTTATATGATTTTTCATTTCTTTGAATTTTCAAATGTTTGTTTTTGCTCTTGTTATTATCTTCTTTCTTTTTTTATTAAGAAAAATATTCCATTTCATTTTTCATTGTAAAAGATATTTCTTATTTAAATATTGAATTATTAACAATCTTCCAAATATATATTTGAAATATACTGCAAGGTTAAAGTGGGCTGTAAACTTCCAATCACATTTCTCAAAATTCTTTTGTATAGAATAATAATATTTTAAGAATTGATATAAAAATTTTCACTTTCTTTCACAACTTCAGTCTGAAGTTTCCAAAGCACGTTATGGTTTTATTTTTCATTTCATTTTTCATTTTTTCCTAGTTTTGACAAACTTCTCTCTAAGCACAAAATAAAATCACATTAATTCCATCGGTACGAAATGTGTGGAGTCTTCACCTGAACTCCGGTTGACCCATCAATTTGTTTCTTTTGGAATTCAAAGGAGACACCCTCGAGCCATGTATCAATGCCGACAATGTTTTCTGTCTTTTGATATGTCTGACATCAAAATCAGAGCTTGCTCACCGAGAGAAACGACTAAGACAGACAGACACTAAGACAGATAACAACTGAGTGACTAATATCTCCATTTGAAATGATATTTTTTTCCCCTGTTCCCTCCATCTCATATATCCTGATATCATTTTATTAGTTTTATCTGAGCAATATTATTATTATAATTCATTCATATTGTAGTTTTGTCTCCTTTTTCTATGTCTTCAAAACTTCCTTGTCACTTTAACTATCACCATCATTCAACATCCGCTTTTCGGTGCTTGCATGGGTCAGGCAGAGTTTATTGGTACGTGTATGTATATATATATATATATAAGTGTGAATGAGTGTGCGTGTGTATATATATATATAGGTGCAGATGTGGCTCTGTAGTAAGATGTTTGCTGGCCAACCATATGGTTCCAGGTTCAGTCACACTGCATGGCACCTTGGGCAGGTGTTTTCTACTTTTGCCTCATGCTGACCTTGTGCCCTCCCTTCAAAATTTTCCTGGGACCAGCCCTGCTGAGGTATATGAAATCCATTTCCCTCTCCTCTGAAAAATTGCTGGCCTCAAACCAAAATTAGAAAGGATTATATTAGTTTTTCTCCATCTCTAAGCAATAATATTATGTGTAGTCACGTCATAGTGTTGTTTAAGGAAGTGACCTGACAGAATCGGTAGAATGCTGGACAAAATGCCTTGCAACATTTTCTTCTATATTCACACTCTGAGTTCAAATTCCATTGAGGCTGACTTTGATGTCATCCCTTCAGGGTCTATGAAATAAGTACCAGCTTACTGGGGTCCCCTTCCCCCAAATTTCAGGCCTTGCACTTAAAGGGTATTGTTGTTTTCTTTCCATTTCTTATATCTTCAAAAAAAATTATTGGCATTATACCAAGACATTAAAGTTTTGAAATCATTTAAAAATCCCATTTATAAGATGACAAAAAAAAAAAAATAATAATAATGAATTTTTTTATTTATCATTTCACTGATCTGTTAAAATTTATAGCCTGACCTAAAGCATGAACAATGAATTTCTTTTAAAACTGTAACTTTGACCCACAATAGATAAAATTTTGGATATAAACTAGAAATAAAATCATTCTTAGAGTTCTGAATGGTGAGATTTATTTTCTCCTTATAGCAACATATTCTCAGTTTATTTCATAAAAAAATAAAACTGTCTCCATTAATTTCACAGATTTTTGTATGTGTGTGTGTGTGTGAGAGAGAGAGAGAGAGAGAGAGAGAATGAGAGAGTGAGTGAGTGAGTGAGTGAGTATGTATGTGTGTGTGTGTGTTTCTTTTTCCTCTAGATATAAAATAATGTTTTCTAACAAGTGTAGCTGTGTGGTAAGAAGTTTGCTTCTCAACCACATGGTTCCCAGTTCAGTCCCATTATAGGGCAAGTATCTTCTACTATACTCTTAGGCTTAAAAAAGCTTGTGAGTGGATTTGGTAGACGGAAACTGGAAGATGACGACATCTGCTCCAGTGTTCCACTGGTACTTCTTTCATTGACCCTGAAAGGATGAAAGGCAAAGTCGACCTCAGCAGAATTTGAAACCAGAACATAAAGATGAACAAAATACTGATAAACATTTTCTCTAGAATGGTAACAATTCTGCCAGTTCCCTGTCATAATAACAGTCACACATCGATGTACTTTAGTGTTTGGGGAATTGCCACAAGTTATCTCTTTGGCATTTCAACTGACCATATCTGGCCCAAATATTCTACTTGTATTGTGTTCAAACTGACCAGACTCAGCCTGTTACAATCTGACTGGACTCAGCCTGTTACAATCTGACCAGACTCAGCCTGTTACAATCTGACCGGACTCTGCCTGTTACAATCTGACTGGACTCAGCCTGTTACAATCTGACCAGATTCAGCCTGTTACAATCTGACCAGACTCAGCCTGTTACAATCTGACCGGACTCAGCCTGTTACAATCTGACCAGACTTGGTTTCTGAAGGCCATTTTAAAAATAGTTATTTCTTGATGATAGTTTATAAACTATCATTAAAATGTCAAAGCTGTGAGCTAGGCCATGATTAAATTTGGAGCAAAGTTAAAAAGTTAGCCTTACATTTGATCAAGTAATCTGAAGGATAGAGAGTTAAACAGAGCATAATTTGAAAGACCGACATGTTTGTGTGAGATTTCATTTCATATTGGGCAAAGGTTTTATGGTTGTTTTTTTAGAAAAGTTGAAACAGGCCTGTAAGGAGGATTGTTTAAGCTGTCTACAATGTCTTGACTAGCACCAGAATTGTAAATTTATATGTGTCACTTGGCTTGACAAATGGTGTTGGTTTGTTTATGTCTTTGCGATTAAGTGGTTCAGCAAAAGAGACAGAGTATGTACATCATCATCGTCATTTAACATCAGTTTTCCATGCTGGCATGGGTTGGACAGCTTGACAGAGACTGGCAAGGTCAGGGGCTCCCCACCAAGTTCTGTAGTTTGTTTTGACTTGGTCTCTGTAGCTTGATGCCCTTCCTCATGCCAACCACTTCACAAAGTGTACCAGGTGCTTTTTATGTGGCACCATCACCAGTGCTTTTTATGCGGCACCAAAAACACTGGGGTTGGCTCCAGAGTAACCACAGTCCAGTGACTGAAACAAGTAAAATAGATAATGATCTCCAATATCAGTTGATTCCATTCTTATTCCAAGCCTCCTAAAAGAACACTAAGAACCATTTTCTTTGCTTCAAGAACAAATGTCCTAAACTCTCACCAACGGTTACCCATCTCCCTCCTGACTCAACAATCCCAGTTCTCAACAAGAATTTATAGAAAAGAAAGTTAAAATTACTAGATTTTTCTCTCTTTCATTTTAATTCGTTTATAAGTTTTGGGAAATTTGGAAAATATCTGATATTAGTGACTTATCAGTGAGAAGACAAGAGATATCAATTATTGTCCATACAGAGATATCAAATGACATTTTGTTTTTATTTCATATTCATTCAATTTATATATTTACAATTGATAGAATATATCACTTTGCTTAAAATTAGTATAAACAAGACATATATATATATGTGTGTGTGTGTATGTGTAAGTTTGTGTGTGTGTGCATGAATGTATGTATACATGGAGAATGTATGTATGTATGAATGTATGTTTGTATGGAGTATATATATGTGTGTGTGTGTGTGTGTGTGTGTATGAATGTACGTATGGAGAATATATATATATATGTGTATGTATGAATGAAGAATACATGTATGTATGTAAAATAACTATATATGTACGTATGTATGGTAAAAACATGTATATATGTACATATGTATGGAGAACATATGTATATAAGTACTTATGTACACACACACACACACACACACACACACACACATATATATGCACACAAACACACACACACGTACATATGTATTTATATATGTACAGGCAAATATATGCATCTACATACGTATACAAGTGTGTGTGTACAAGTACGTATGTACATATATATATATATATATATATATATTATAAATATATATATATATATATACATATATATATATATATGCATACACACACACAAACACACACACATATATACACACACACGTGTGTGTACATATATGTATGCATGTACATACATATGTTTGTGTGTGTGTATACATACACGTATATCCTATGTAGTATTTTTTCTCCATACTATCCACTACTTCATGACTTTGATATATAATATATCAGAAAGTTTTACTTCCTACAGTTATTGGAAATGTTGTAATCTAAATCATTTCACAATTAAAAGATTCATGAAAAAAATATAAGAGCTTTTGTGATCAGATCTGAGTCTTTTGTATCCTTATGTTTCAATATTGGATAAAATATAAATAATAAAAGTTCAATAATATATGATAGACCATTGAATAACTGAAAGAAATTCTTTAACAGCCATGTTGATATTGCTGGTATTATTGTTGTCGTAATCAATTTTTATTTATATATTTATCTATTTATTTATTGCTGTTGTTGTTGTTGTTAGTGGATTGGACAAAATGCTTAGTAGCAATCTTTTTAGCTCTTTATGTTCTGAGTTCAAATTCTGCCAAGGTAGACTTTGCCTTTCACCCTTTCAGGGTCAAGAAATTAAAATTAAACACAAGTTGTGTACTGGGGTCAATCTAATCGCCTGGCCCCCATCCCCCAAATTTTGAGCCTTGTGCGAAGAGTAGAAAAGAAAAGGAAAGAATGTCTCTCTATTCTTTATTAAAAAAAATCTAACTTTGGTTCTTTGGCCATGAATTTTGAAGGGTGGTGAGCTGGCAGAAACGTTAGCATGCCGGGCGAAATGCTTAGCAGTATTTCATCTGTTTTTATGTTCTGAGTTCAAATTCTACCGAGGTAGACTTTGCCTTTCATCCTTTCGGGGTTGAGAAATTAAGTACCTGTCGCATACTGGTGTCGCTCTAATTGACTGGCCCCCTCCACCAAAATTTCGGGCCTTGTGCCTAGAGTAGAAAAGAATATTAATTGACCTTGATTTAATGTCTAATTATGATTCAACATATATATATGATTATTTTTATTCTCTTTTGCAGGTAAGTCCATCCAAAATTTGCTTTAATTCCATCATCAGTTCAAGAATCTGCGCTCTTTGGACACACAGTATATCAGGTATGTGTTTAAACGAAACATTGTTTCCATTTTGTTTTGATCAGCTTCACTAATATATCGATCAATATGTATTGCAAACATACTTGTTAAACACAGGGCTACATAAGTGGGCCACCTGCAGCCTTATGGCTACATGTGGCCTTCTTAATGAAGTACAATGATTAACATAGGCACAGGAGTGGCTGTGTGGTAAGTAGTTTGCTTACCAACCACATGGTTCCAGGTTCAGTCCCAGTGCATGGCACCTTGGGCAAATGTCTTCTACTACAGCCTCGGGCCGACCAAAGCCTCGTGAGTGGATTTGATAGATGGAAACTGAAAGAAGCCCATCGTGTATATATATATATATATATATATATATATATATATATATAATAGTATTAGGGACAAAATCCAAAATTAAAGGTAAAAACTCAATTAAAATCAATTTATAAAAAAATTAAAATTAAATTGAGCTTTATAGATAAAATATATATATATATATATATATATATATATATATATATACACTTAGTTGGGGCTGAACTATGACTAAACAACAGCCACACCAACAACAACACCAACTACAACAACCACCTATAGCCACTGGCTGAACAATTAGTATATCTGTATTCTTCCGACTGACAAAGTCTGTAAATGTTAACTTAATTCCTATGAAATCAATCTGTCTGAGACCACCTCTTGTTGCATGTTAGCAATAATCTTAATTAAAATGTTCAGATTTAAATTAAAATTGTGTCTGAAAACTCATTAAGTTGCACTAATAGCTGCTATAATTAGATTGGATTTGCAGTGAAAATTCCATTATAGTTTTATGAAGAACTATTTTTTTTTTCTTTTTGTGTGTGTTTGTTATTTACATAATGTTTCAAATACTTGTGTAAGTTTGATATATCAAGAAATAGACAAACAGTGGAGTCTATGTGTAGCTGTTTTATCGGCTAGAAATAGCAGCCAAAACTCCACCTCCTCCACCTCCTCTTCAGATCACACCTTGCTGTCTTTTCTTGTGTTTTTGAAAAAGGTCGAGTAAGCATCAGTTGGATGTCTTTGATCATAAATCTAGTGTTGCCTTAATCCTTTAGCGCTTAAGCCAGTTATATCCAACCAAAATATTCTACCAGCTTTATGTTGAAGTTAGCCATATCCAGCCTCTCACACTTACTCTACAATGTTAATCCAAAATTTAACATCCTCAAAATTCCATAACTAGATGATTAAATTTTAGAAATTTGAATCAATAAATATCACATTTGACAAAGTAATCTGAATGCTAAGGGGTTAGTGTATGGGTACACAGGGCAGTTGACTAGGGCCCTCGCAGATCTTGGGGTCCAATTCTTGTCAATGCATTAATTTGCCCCTAGCCCTCCTGGATCTATGTTTGTTGTGGCTTACTGTAGGATCCAGAGCACTGGTTTGCCCAGGGGCCCTATAATGTTGGTAAGATGGCTCAGCATAGATTGGCATGATTAAAAAAAATGACCTGGGGTAAAACAACAACAATAATAATTACTTTAAAAAAATTCTAAGTTACTTTACTAAAACTCTTGCAGGATTTGAACTCAGAACAAGCAGGGATGTAAGTGAATTATAACACAGCGTTTTGCACACTGCTCTAGATGGTTCTGTCATCCATCAGGTTTTTTGAGGATGGTTGGCTGGCAAGAACCAAAAAGATTGGTTCAAGTGTTTGTCATTCTGTAAAAGACAGAAAAATCCACTTAACAACTACTTAACCCCTCCCACCCTCATCGCCGCCCTTTTTTTTACCATATTTTGGTTTAAAATACACTGCTTTCATTTCAGTTTATTTGGAAAATAATTAAGAATTTAGTGAAATCACTTTGCCATTATTAATTTGGAGTTTGGAACAAATTAACATGAAATTTTGATCACTTTAGAACGGGAAGTTTGTATCATAAAACCAGATTTGGTATCAAGAGAGTTGGCGCCAAAATGGTTAAACCTTTTGTTACCATATTTCTGTTGCAATACACCGTCTTTGTTTCAATTTATTTGGAAAATAACGAAGAATATAATAAAATAACTTTGCTGTTATTAAGCCGGTGTTTGGAACATAAATGGATATACAATATAAATGGAAGGTTTTTAATTCAGATCTGGGAAGTTTGGACAATAGCATCAGAGTTTATCTCAGGCAAGTTGGTCGCAAAAGGGTTTAAGAAGGTTTTGCAGAAACAAAATTAAATAAGAGACATTAAGCTGTTGTTATGCCTGAAAAAATAAGATGGGATGGTCTTGGCTGGGATCCTTTTAACCAGAGTTTTGTTCTTTCAGAGCTGCCCTGGGTCTAAACAACAACAATAACTCTGATAAATAATTATTGTTCTACATCAAGTATTTTTAAACAATTGGATTCTATTTTTGATTGGTTGTATGTCTAACCATGTGACCTCTCTGATGCGTAGCTTATCTGTGAAACCCTGACCTCCATGTTGGGTTACACCACTGGAGAAATTTATCATTGAAATCTGACAACATTGTCACATGGTTCTTGACCCTTGGATCGTTATAAGTTAGAAACTCATTGAAACAAATTGAGAAGTAATAATGAGGATTGATAGGTCGGCTGCGTATCTCTGTGAGTAAGGCTCACTGTGTGTGTGTTTGCGTAAAAGTATGTGTCTCTGTGTGTGTGATTGTGTATAAGTGTGTTGAAGTGTTTATAAGTGTGTTTATGTATAAGAACCTCTGTGTGTTTGTGTATAAGCGTGTGTGTGTATTTATGTATTAGGATGTGCATGTGTGTGCACGTGTCAGTATCTTGTGGAAAGCTTTGAGTGTTATGTAGGTGTTTGTATATGCATATGTGTGTGTGTGCGAGTGTATATGTCTGCATTTTGTGGATAACTGTATATATGTTGTGTTTTTGTCTATATATATATATATATATATATATATATATATATATATATATATACACACCCATATGTATATATGTGTTCTGTATATATATGTGTGTGTGTTCTGTAGATATATAATATATATATATATATATACACACACACATATATGTGTGTGTTTGTGTGTATGCATTGTGGAAATATGTGTATGTGTTGTGTATACGTATTTACGTATGTGTGCATGTTCTGAAGAAAATATTAATATATGCTTTGGTGTTTTTATATGTTTCAATGTTTATATAGATATATTTACATATATAGATATATTTACTTTTGTGAGTGATGAAAATACAAAATAAAATATTTGATAATGTGTAATTTTATGTGGCCAAATGTGTTCCTCTTATGACCATCCTGTCTTATCTGTTTTCGACAGATGCATCTAGTTTATAAATTCTTACTTTATAAATTCTTACTTTATAAATTCTTATGAAATCAACATATATATATATATGGTCAGGTACCCATGTACCTCTTCTATAGCAAGACACCTCTCTCTCTCTCTCTCTCTCTCTCTCTCTCTCTGAGTAACCATTCCAAAAGTAAACAGTTGCATTACCAAAATCGCAAAGCAATGAAATAATAAATTCAGAAAAAGTAGGAGAGAAAATTTAGAGAAGAACTGAGAAGAGATTTCCTCATTAAATGATTAAATGACGGATAAATTGTTTTTAGTTGCACCACAAGAAAGAAATCCAAATTTGCAATCAAGTTGATTAAGAAAAATTAACATAACTTTTCTTTAATTTGTTTTTGGATTATTAAATGCCATTGTTTTGTGGTCATTGTGGTTTTGTTGTTTTGTTGAATGACAAAAATAAACAAGCAAAATAAACAAAAAAAAAAAAACAGAACGGAGGAGAAATACCAACATTTTCAATAAAGTGAACTTTAAATATTTAAAAAGAAATTAAATTTTTTTCCTGTTTTTTTTTTTTTTTAATTATTTTTCAATTTTTCTCCTTTGTCCAGTTTTAAATCACTTTTTAGTCTTTTCAAATCTCTGTATAATGTCAAATGCTCTGCTCTCAATTACTTGAAATACACAAATCAGTGAAACACACACACATACACACACACACACACACACAACAAAAGATACACACAGACAATTAAAATGTATTTTGATTACAAGATACGTGTGTGTGTGTGTGTGTGTGTGTGTGTGTTTCTGTCTGTCTATCTGTTTGTCTGTGTTTAGGAGAAGGTGAGAAAATGATTAGAAATATTTTCAGGAATGGTCTAAAAGAAGAATGGCAGGAAGTTCTGTCTGAGATTCCTGAAATCTGATAATATAATATGGTATTATGTGGGTGAAGGCCTGGCTGTATGGTTAAGAAGTTTGTTTCCTAATTGCATCGGTTTAGGTTCGAACCCTCTGTGTAACACCTTGGGCAAGTGTTTTCTACAATAGCACCTAGCCAAGCAAAGCCTTGTGAGCAGATTTGATTGAAGGAAACTGAAAGTAGCCTCTCTCTCTGTGTGTGTGTGTGTGTGTGTGTGTGTGTGTGTGTGTGTGTGTGTGTGTGTGTGTGTGTGTTCTTTAATCTTTTACTTGTTTCATGCATTTGACTGCTGCTAACGATTCTGCCAGCTCTTTGCCATAATGATAATAATAATAACAATAGTAATGATAATGGTTTCAAATTTTGCCACAAGGGCAGCAATTTTGGTGGGAGGGGATGAGTTGATTGCATCAACTCCAGTATTCATCTGGTACTTATTTTATTGACTCCGAAAAGATGAAAGGTACCGCTGACCTCAGTGGAAAATAATGATAATAATAATAATCTTTTCTATTATAAGCACAAGGCCTCAAATTTGGGGAAGGGGGATAGTCAGATACATAGATCCCCAGTGCATAACAGGTACTTATTTCATTGACCTTGAAAGAATGAAAGGCAAAGTCGACCTCGGTGGAATTTGAACTCAGAATGTAAAGACAGATGAAATACCGCTAAGCATTTTGTTCAGTGTGCTAACGATTCTGCCAGCTTGCTATCTTAATGATAATAATAATAATAATAATAATAATGATAATAACAACAAGAGCACTCAGAGACTGCAAACCCCTGCAAAGGCAACACCAATGTCCTGTCAACGATTAGCCAGAGATGATTTTTAACTGGAGCCTGGTGCCGCTGCTAGCTCTCCAGACCTCACTCAAACCGTCCAACCATGCCAGCATGGAAAACAGACGTTAATCGATGATGAGGATGATGATGATGAATGTCTGAAATAAACTTGACTGCTCTGTCAAAAAAGAATACTAAAAATGAACCCGACCATTCTCAAAAATTAATTGTAAAAGGAGGAAAAATTATCCAGAATCCTTGTCTGGTACCCGATCAATCCATCCCCAAATCTAACCAGTTTGTGCCAGACATGAGGCCAAACATCTCTGAAAGTTTCATTTGAATCCATCCAGTGGTTCTTGAGATATCTTTGTCCACAGACAAACAAACATGACTGTAACGATACCTCCGCCTTAGTGAAGGCAGAGGTAATAAACCTTTCTACAATAGGCACAGGGCTGAAATTTGGGGGGGGCGAGAAAAGGGCTAACGAATTAAACTGACCCCCAGTACTCAACTGGTACTTATTTCATTGACCCTGAAACCATGAAAGGCGAAGTTGACCTTGGTGAAATTTGAACTCACAACATGCCAAAAAACAATCGGACAAAATACCACTAAGCATATCGTCCAGCATGCGAAGGCGCCAATTCTGCCAACTTGCTGTAACAATAGACAATCTTCTTTCTGCAATATAATTATTATTAAAGTACTTTTCCATTGCGACATATAAACATTTGTTCTTTTTTTTTTTTTTTCTGACACGTAATTTTTTTTTCCCCTCCTGGCGGTTTTATGCATCTAATATGTTTTCTGTTAGTAAAGATGCCTTAGAGAGGTGTACATGTGTGTGTGGAGTTGGGGAGGATATTGTACAAAAATCTCTGTTTTTTTGTTTTGTTTTGTTTTACAAGTGATATGAGCATCGAGATATTTTGGAACTTTTTCACATAGTTATTTCTGTGTTCCATTGTTCGGTGATGCTGTTGTTCTGTAGGTAAGCATCGACAATGGACAGCAACAGACTGCATTCACTGATTGAAATGCTTTATCAATATCTACGTACGTATGTCGCATGTGTGTATGTTGTGTGTGTGTGTGTGTTGTGTGTATGTAGTGTGTGTGTGTGTATGTTGTATATGTTTATGTTGTGTGTGTATGTTTACATATGTATGTTGTGCATATATATGTATACTGTGTGTATGTATGTTGCGTGTGTATATGTGTGTGTGTGTTGTATATATTCTGTATGTATATTGCATGAGTGTATGCTTATGTATGTATGTTATGTGTGTATATGTATGTTGAATGTGTATATATATGTATGTTGTATGTATGTTGTGTGTGTATGTGTGTGTGTGTGTGTGTATGCTGTATATATGTTGCATGTATGTTGTATGAGTGTGTGTATAAGTATGTTGTGTATGTACATGTATGTTGTGCGTGTGTACGTGTATGTATGTTATCAGTGTATATGTGTGTGTTTATATATGTAAGTTGTGTGTATATGTACGTATGTATGTGTTGTGTGTGTAGAAGTGTGTACGTGAAATCAGTCTCAAAATAGGAATATATTTATATGCAAGTGTGATTGTCTTTTATTGCATGTAGGTATGCTATATATTAGTAAATATAATTGACCACAAGGCTGCGTGTCTGCCCCTCTCTTCCTCCCTCTCTATGTTACTCACACATGCACGCACACACACCACCACCATCATCATCATCATCATCTCCATTTAACAACAGACTCGCATGTTGGCATAGGCTGGGCGATTTGACAAGATCTAATGAGCTAGAAGACTGTGGTAAGCTCTAATATTTGTTTCTTATCGTGGTTGCTATGGCTGGATGCATCCTTTCTAACACCAACTACTTTTTGTCATGGAGTGTTCTGGGCACTTTTAGGAAAACACCCCACCTCAACTGAATGGGGTTGCAATAGAAAGGAGAATTAATCCCAGGCGTTGCGGGACAGAGTGTAGGAAGGGCATCCAGCCTTAGAAATCATATCAAAGATAAGAACAGAGGTCGGCAGAGCCCAGCAGCTCATTTGATCCTGTTTGACCATTCAAACCATCCAACAGGGAAAATTATGATAATGGTATACGTGTGTGTGTGTGTGTGTATTTTGTTGCAACTAGGGAGAGTCATTATGCCAATGCTAATAGCACACATACTCATTCAATTCCACTCCTTTATTAGTAGGAAATTGGTTAAATATCCAACTAACTAATCGATTGTTAGTTTAACTTGGTTAAACAATCACTCATTTTTCTTGTTTTTGTATGATTCTTCTCTTTTTCTCTCCCCATTCTCTCTCTCTCTCTCTCTCTCTCTCTCTCTCTCTATATATATATATATATATATATATATATATATATATATATATATACATAAATATATATATATATATATATATACATACACATACTTATATATATATCATCATCATCATCGTTTAACGTCCGCTTTCCATGCTAGCATGGGTTGGACGATTTGACTGAGGACTGGTGAAACCGGATGGCAACACCAGGCTCCAATCTAATTTGGCAGAGTTTCTACAGCTGGATGCCCTTCCTAACGCCAACCACTCAGAGAGTGTAGTGGGTGCTTTTACGTGTCACCCGCACGAAAACGGCCACGCTCGAAATGGTGTCTTTTATGTGCCACCCGCACATATATATATATCATCATCATCATCATCATCATCGTTTAACGTCCGCTTTCCATGCTAGCATGGGTTGGACGATTTGACTATATATATATATATATATATATATGTATGTGTGTGTGTATATATATATATATATATATATATATATATATATATATATATATATATATGCATTGAAGTATCTTCAATGCATTGATTTTGAGCTCTATCTTTTAAGAGACATGTATACACACACACATCATCTAGCAACATGTGGTCATCAAACTTTTATTATATTTCCATTCCATAAACTTTACAACCCGAATGAAATTGAAAGAAAATGCAAAGAAAAGGACTTTATTAAGAAATTCAAACCCACTCTTAACAAACAATGATTAAATCCATCTTACTTGGGGTTTAAAAATCTTATCCCTGTAACCAAAACACAAAAAATCTCTCAGATATCATCATTTCTATAAATAGATTTGGCATCATTTCTAAGAACAGCCAAACACCTACTGGGGTTTAAAAATCTTATCCCTACAACCCACACAAAACATTAAATTAAAATATCATCATGTCTAAAAATAGATTTAACATCAATTCTAAAAATAGCCAGACACCTACTGCTGCCATCCAAAGGAATTGGTATAAAAGACAGAAAACCAGCCAACTTATTACAGTCTGTTAAAGACTGTCATACCGGCCATGACAAAGGGAAATAGCCCTGAAACTCGAGTCGCCTTTATATATATATATTTATGTTTATATATTTATATATTTGATCCTTTATATTGAATACTCAATATTTCATCTACATTCAATACTTTATTTCATGGTGCCATCCATTTTTATTTTATTTTATATTATATATTGTATATTATATTATATATTGTATATTCCATATTCTATACCCCACTTTAGTTCTGCAGGAATATAAATAAAACATAAAAAACAGACAGTGTTGGAACTCTTTTAAGCAAAATAATATATATATATATATACACATATATACATACATATATATATATGTGTGTGTGTGTGTGTGTGTGTGTGTGTGTGTGTGTGTGTATGTATGTACATATGTATGTGTGTATATATATATATATATATGTGTGTGTGTGTGTGTGTGTGTGTGTGTATATATATATATATATGTATATATGTATATATATATATAATGCTTCTTTAGAATTGTAGTTCTTGAAGATAGAATGGAAACAAAATGATGAACAGCCTTAATTGATTTTCAAATTTTATGGGTTCTCATCAGAAGTGTTCACATCACCTGACCAATTCCAGAGAAACAAGTAAATGGTGTTATTCTCTTGTAGTCCAAGGAAGACGGTTGTGCAATATCTTGCTGAACAACCGGCAATAAATCAGCTGTTGGTGGGGATTAAATGTTAGTGCCGAACATTAACTCATTCCCTCCATCAGATCAACGTGGCCGGAACAGGTTCTCTATGTACCACATGTCAGGTGTTGAAGCGATTGCAGAACAATGTGAGATGAAGTGTATTGCTCAAGAACACAATGTATCACTTGGTCCAGGAACTGAATCCATGATCTTGTGATTGTTAGCGCAACACTTTAACCGCTGGGTCATGTACTCTCAGAGAAACATGTAGCTAATCTGTTTATGTCTGCAGCAAATCTGGTGACCTTGGAGAAATAGACAGATAAGCATTCTGTAAACATTGATGATGTTAATAAAAGATATGAATGTCAGGTTTCCACACAAATTTCACAGGTACACATAGATATATACCACAGGATATGAAAATCTCTCTCTCTCTCTCTCTCTCCAGGTATCCATGTATCTCCTCTACAGCAAGATACCTGTTTTTATGTCTCTGTCACACTCTAACCTGTCATCATCTGACACAAGATCCCCTCCTTCATTTCCCCCTCCCCTCTCAAATGATTTTTGTCTTGCAAGTTACTCAGTGACCCTGCCAGTGCTTATACCATGTGGAAAGCATCCAGTCTAGACTGTAAAGTGGTTGCCCTTTGGAAGGACATCCAGTTGTAAAGACCTTGCCAAAACTGACCTCACCTGTACTTGGGCCATGTAAAAAGCACTCAACCCACTTTGCGGAGTGGTTGGCATTCGGAAGGGCATCCAGCTGTAAAAGCCGTGCCAAAACTGACCTTGCCTGTGCTGGTTCCACGTAAAAAGCATTCAGTCCACTCTGCAGGGTGGTTAGTGTTAGGAAGGGAATCCAGTCATAAAAACCCTGCCAAAACAGACACAGAAATCTGATGCAGTCTTCTACCTGGCCAGCTCCTCTTAAATCGCCCAACCCATGCCAGCGTGAAAGGCAGACGTTAAATAATGATGATGATGAGTTCATCAGTCCCGAGTTATTCATCAACATGTGGCTGTCACAAAAGCGACTTACTCATGGTGCCGTGGACAAAATTTGTTAAATGCAACTATAATGGGAACAGGGACGTCAGGTTGCGCATTAAAATATTAAAGATCTGATGTCCCAGCATGGCCAGTACCACACTGGTTTGAACCAAATGTGATTTCCGTGCAATGCAGTTTTTAGTACTTTTCCATTACAACACACAAACAAAAATTAATATAAATAGTGTTATGTGTTTATATATGTGAGTGGGTGTACATATATATGTTTGTTGCCTGTAAGTATATATATATATGTATATAATATATTTATATATCTATCTATCTATATGTATATATATATATATATATATATATATATATATATATATATAAGTGCTTTCATTAATATATATGATCACATGTAGGTGTATATATCCTTATAAAATCTGTGTAGATGTATATAAGCAAGTGTGAAGTTCTCTCACTCGTTTCTTTTATACAAGCATATGTTAATGCATATACAGACATACATATATACACACACACACATATATATATAGAAATGTATGTATGTATATATATATATCTATAAATGTGTATATATATATGTATAAATGTATATATATATAAATGTGTATGTATAAATGTATGCAAATATATATATGTAAATGTGCGTAACTTTATACATGTGTATATGCATATGTGTTTATGTATATACTGTTGTATGTTTATATTCATATATGCACACACATGAACCTAGCAATGAAGCATGTAGCTCAACAGTGGATTCATTTATTAGTTTAGTTGTCCATATAAATAGAGACCAACATAATACAAAACTATTAAACTGACTTCAAAGAAATCGGATACATATTTAAAGCCATATGTACACATAGATGCTTGTTTATCTGCACACCCACACACACAAACATTCATGCATTCACACGGAGCTCCATCTATGGAAATACATAGCAACTGTTGCACTTCTCTATAGTATGTACATAGATGACAGTTTGTGCTAACATGTGTATATATTATCATAATAATATATGTAGGTATATATAATATATAATGTTTCCTGTGTATACTAACCACTCACACGTATGTTGATACACACATACATAGAAATAGAATGTTAGCTTGTGTATTACTCTCTTTCTCTCTCTATGTTCCTATCCATCCAGTAGTCTGTCTGTCTGTCTACCTGTCTGTCTGTCTAACTATCTATCTATCTGTCTGTCTGTCTATCTATCTATCTATCTCTGTCTATCCACCCATATGTCTAGCTATCTGCCTGTCTGTCCGTCCATCAGTCCATCTATCCATCCATCTGTCCGTTTGTCCGTCCATTCATCCATCTGTCCATCCGTCCATCTGGCCATCCATCCATCTGGCCATCCATCCATCTCTCTGTTTACCTCTCTCTGTATGTCTCTCTTTCTCTCTCCATCTCTCTCCCTCTCACTGTTTATGTCCATCCATCCATCTATCTATCTATCTATTTTGTCTATCCATCCATCCATCTATCTCTGTTCATCCATCCATCTGTCCATCAGTCCATCTATCCATCAGTCTGTCCATCTGTTTGTCTGTCTGTCTATCTATCTGTCTACCTCTGTCTGACTTGTGTCAAGTCCAACAGGAAACGGTGTTTCCTAGGGCTAAATAACAGTAGCATTCTTCCCATTTATGGAACTGTCACATTAAGTTGACAACATTCTATCACTTTATGACTCTCTCTTTCTCTCTCTCTATCTCTCTCTCTCTATTCATCCATCTGTCTGTCCGTCCATCCATCTGTCCATCCGTCTGTTTCTCTGTCTGTCTGTCTATCCATCTGTATACCTCTATCTATCTGTATCTCTCTCTCTCTCTCTGTTTATCCACCTGTCTGTCCGTCCGTCCGTCCATCCATCCATCCAGCCATCCATCCATCTTCGTCTATCCATTCATCCATCTATCTATATCTATTCATCCATCCATCTGTCTGTCCGTCCATCCATTCATCTGTTCCTCTGTCTGTTTATCTGTCTGTTTATCTGTCTGTCTATCTGTCTACCTGTCTACCTCTGTCTGTCTGTATCTCTCTCTCTGTTTATCCACCTGTCTGTCCATCCATCCATCCATCCACCCTTCATTCTACTTATCTTTGTCTATCCACCCATCCGTCTATTTATCTACTATATCTGTCCATCCATCTGTCCGTTCATCAATCTATCAACCTACCTACATGTACGTATATGTGTGTGTGTGTGTGTGTGTGTGTATACATATATAATATGCATGTATGCTTTTGTACATAATGTTCTATAAAACTTGAGAAAATTACAATTCATGACAAAGTACTCAATAACACAGAAGAGCAGAGATATTTGTTCATTCCTACGACAGCACTTATGCTTCATTCAAATTTCAGAAATCATCTGAGTGTGTCCGTGTCCCACCATCACTTGACAGTCAGTGTTGGTTTGCTTATGTCCCTGTAACTTAGCAGTTTAGTAAAAGTAAGCGCTAGAATAAATACCAGGCTTTATGAAAAAAAAAAAGAAGTGAGATAAGAAAATGGTAAGCACAGGAGGTCGATTTGTCTGATCAAACCCTTACAAGTGGTGCACCAACATGACCCCCACCCCCCCACACCGCAATCCAATAACTGAAATAAGTAAAAGATAAGAGACAATTTATCTGCTTCTCTAAGTATTTTGTCATCCAGTACTCTTCCTGAAGGGGACAAACATTTCATCCCCGATCCTTCTTTTGCTTGATAAATACAAATTACATAAAATCTTCTGCCCAGCGTCGCCTTCCTGGCACTTGTGCCGGTGGCACATGTAGAGACATTCGAGCGAGATCGTTGCCAGTGCCGCTGGACTGGCTCCTGTGCAGGTGGCACGTAAAATACACCATTTTGAGCGTGGACGTTGCCAGTACCGCCTGACTGACCTTCGTGCCAGTGGCATGTAAAAGCACCCACTACACTCTCGGAGTGGTTGGCATTAGGAAGGGCATCCAGCTGTAGAAACATTGCCAAATCAGATTGAAGCCTGGTGTAGCCATCTAGTTCACCAGTCCTCAGTCAAATCGTCTAACCCATGCTAGCATGGAAAGTGGACGTTAAACGATGATGATGATTCTAGTAAAATAAACATTTAATTAAAGCTCGTTTGAGTTATAATTACCTTAGTAGTGAAATTCAGATAATTTCTGTACAAGCCTCTGTTTCCTTGTTACTAAACACGTTTCTCCGTTTCCTGCCTTAGTTCTCTGTCAAAATCCAAATCCCGCTTCAACTAAATGCTCTTATTCTGCTAAGCTTTTAATTCTCAAATTCCTCGTAAAATTCATTACAGTTTTTCAATATATTTTCAATCATTCAATACGCACACAATTCCTACAGATTCTGCAAAAGCCAGCTTCCTAATCCTGGTTTTCAATTTACCTGTCAGATTACAGAATTTAGTACTTTCCAAAAACAAAAACAAAAAACAAAGAAACAAAAAACTGAAAGAAAAAAAAACAAAATAGAAACAAGGATAAAATGTTTTTTGAGTTAATAAAATGTAGAGTAAAAATTTAATTATAGAAGTTGTTGCTTTCTTTTCCTTTTTTCCCCCTCCTCAGCAATAACGAGCTGGACTCAAAATAAGTTATTTATGTTATGTTAGATTTTAAAACACTCAGTGAGGTTCATAAGCTTGCTTTCCAGCCATTCCCACTGTGCTGTACCTTGGGCAAGTGTCTCCAACCACAGCCATGGGCTGACCAATGCCTTGTGAATGAACTCGGTGGATGAGAACTTTGAGGAAACACGTTGTGTGCATGTATGTGTGTATGTAACTATGCACATGCTGTTGAAGATCTTTTCCCTGTCTTTGGACTTTTCCCTTTTTCTTTTCTGATGAAGAGCTATGCTTGAAATGTCAAAAATTCTCTCCTTCTACTGAGCACCAAACTAATACATTCCTTGTGCATGTCCTCCTGTTGTTTGTTATTGTTAATCTTATTGTTTGTTTATTTGATTTGACTATATATATACATACATACATACATATATATACATATACACATATACACATATATATATATATATATATATATATATATATATATATATATATATATATATATATATATATATATATATTATTGTGAGGTAGGTTGGTTTATGGGGTTACACTGGGTCTCTCACTCATAAGGAGTTTAGCCTTACGCCATACCTTCAGACCCCAAACACTGCTGGCCCGAGACCTAGATATATGGGGAAGCCTTCCCCCCACCATAACTCAGCAGTTCAGCAAAAGAACCCAATAGAATGAGTACAGACGTCAAATAAAAAAAAAAGGAAGAACTAAGTACTGGGTATCAATTTATTCAGCTAAACCTTTCAAAGCAGTGCCCCAGCATGGCCCAGTCCAAAGCCTTAAACAAGTAAAAGACACATTTTCAAGCCTAGAATTGTTGTGGATTGAAGTCTTAGCAAACACAAGATGGTAGTTCAGAACTAATACTTCACCTATTTTACCAATAAATTGGCAGCTAGTAATATTGCTTTTTTCTTTCTTCCTTTTCTTTTCACAAGATCACTTATCATCCTTCGTTACCCATAATTAATTTCCTAATTACATGTGTTGTATGTATGTCACATTTTATATCCACTATTTAATTATATGTTTTGCTTGGCTTATGATTCTTAATGTCTACTTTTATGCTCTTTCTGTCTCCCTATCTATCTATCTATACCTGTCTATCTATCTATCTATCTATCTATCTATCTATCTATCTATCTATTTATCTATCTATCATCTCTGTCTATCTATCTATTTATCTATCTATCTATCTATCTATCTATCTATCATCTCTGTCTATCTATCTATCTATCTATCTATCTATCTATCTATCTATCTATCTATCTATCTATCTATCTATCTATCTACCTACCTACCTACCTACCTATCTATCTACCTGCCTATCAATCTCTGTGTTTATCTATCTATCGATATCTGTCTTTCTTCACAGTTCAGAATAAAATGCCTTATTTTTTTCTTGTTTCTTTTTGTTTTTCACACCTAATTTGTTTATCTCATGTTTGTTTGTTCTTTACATTAATTAATTTATTTAGTTATCCACTTAATGATTTACTTTTGCCTACTTCAAAAGAATTTCTTAATTCAGACACGAAAGCCTTTTCCTTCGTCTTCTTATTCATTCAATTATTTGTTTGTTTACTGATTACTGATTATTATTATTATTATTATTATTATTATTATTATTATTATTATTATTTGCAACAAATTAAAGCATGTTCCAAGAGGTATTGGTGAATGAGTGGAACTGTTTGTTCAGGATGAACCCAAACAACTAGCAAAGACCAACAATCTAACTTCTTCCCCTTCCTCCTCTTCCAGTCCTTCCCCCTCCTCCTCCTCTTCCTTCACCTTCTCACTTGTTTCAACTAAAATTAATCATTAATCTCCACAAACCTCTGTAAATTATTTTCTTTTAATCATTCTATTTTACAAATCAGCCAAGGATTTTGGGTGGGTGAGGGGTGCCTTTTGGTGGGTGGGGGTGCCTTTTTTTCAGTGCCACTTGGACATGAGCTTTGATGAAATAAAAACCTCCTCTTTCTTCTTCTTCTTCTTCTTTTTTTTCTTCTTCTTCTTTTTTTTCTTCTTTTTTTTTCTTCTTCTTCTTCTCATCATTACCATTGTTATTATTTATTATCATTAGTAATGAAAATAACATCAACAGCAACACCATTAATATTAATGATGGTAATAATAATAATAATAATAATAATAATAATAATAATAATAATAAAGCATACCACCACTGTCACCTTCACTACTACATTAACCAGCAACAACAACAACAACAGCGGTGGTTGTGGTTATTAAAACATTTTGACATCTTTTTACCTAAATAGATGTGACATCAAAAGTTACTCCTGACATGTTCCCCCCCCCCCCCCCGCAACCAGCACCACCACTGTGACCATCCCCACTGTTTACCTATTTCCTTTAAATAGGTCAAGCGATACTGTAACCTCTCCCACTGTTTCACCCCCCCTCCTCCCCTCCAAAATGATCCCTTCCTCTCTTGCCTTTTTGCTGTAATAAATAACCCACCTTCTTCTGAACAAATTTCTTGCAGCTAATTTGATAAGGTGTTTAAGGCGATGAGCTGGATAAAATGCTTAGCAGTATTTCGTCAGCAGTTACGTTCTGAGTTCAAATTCCACCGAGGTCACCTTCTCGAGTCATACTGATTCATAAGGTCCGGTTTCCTGGTTTCCATGGCGAACAAATTCCCCACTTGGATGGGATGCTGGTCCATCACACAGTTACTCCTTTTTGTCAGCTGAATGGACTGAAGCAACGTGAAATGTAGTGTCTTGCTCAAGAACACAATGCGTCACCTGGTCCAGTAATCGAAACCACAATCTCATGATCATGAGTCCAATACCCTAATCACTAAGCCATGTGCCTCCACAGAGAGACTGAACCTAGAGCCATGTAGTTGGGAAGCAAACTTACCACAAAGCCATGCAGAAATTTGGAACGAATGCAGCTACACATTCTGTCAAGAAAATGCTCCGACAGTTCTGTCAACAGGTCGTTGGCTTCGTGCAGGCCTCAATAGACAGGTGCAGGCATGGCTGTATGGTTAAGTTTTCTTGTCAAACACAGGCTTTGAGTCCAGTCTCACTGTGTGGTACATAACAGATGTGTGATCCTGGCTTGGAAAAGAATAGAACAATCCTTGGTTCCTCTCTGTTTATGGCACTTTAGTTGATCAAATGAAGGATCAATTAAATATGCATATTGCTATGTGTATCAAATGGGTCAGACCAGTCTATTTGAAATGTGTGTAAGCTAATTAAATCATTGATAATGCACCACCAGTCTTTATATTTTCCCTAATATACTCTTCGGTTAATACACTGAATTTAATTGGTGCTCAGCCTTCAGATTTACAAATTGAATTTCTTACAGGAAACGAATAACAATGCATATAAATAAACATCAGTTGAGTACTGAGATCGAGGAAAATCCCCAAATTTCAGGCCTTGTGATTATAGCAGAAAGAATTATTATTATTATTATTATTATTATTATTACTCTTAGTGTCTCTACCATTTCCTAATAATATCTTACTGTTTACATCATATTTCAGCCCAGTTACTATCACTATTATAATTGCTAGGACTATTACTATCACTGTTTTTATAATATCCTTTGTTACTCCACCCCAGAGGAAATGAGTAAGCCATGCTACCACACATTTAATAATCTTCTCTGAAGAGATGAACGTTGCCACAACTGGTCATGTTGTAAGAACACAATACAATGAACAAGTGTGTGTGTGAAGGTCAACTATATTATTGCAATGTGCATTCGTGTCTATTGATGCAATTTATTCATTCAACACACACAAGCACAGTCATATATGCACATAGTGTAAATATATATATATTGATACATATATATACATACATATATATATATATAAATACAGACATATATATATGTATGTATGTATATATTCAAAAGTAAATAAGCTACGCAGGAGTGTTTGATATGGCTATGTACGTGAGAAAGACTCTCTATGTGTGTGTGTATCTGTGTGTGTATGGATGTATATGAAAATGTAATTTATGTATGCGTGTGTATGTGTACGCATGAGCATTGATTTCTTCTTTCTCATTAATAAATCCTGTTTGGTTTCTCTTTCTAATTCATGCCTTTGATCTATCTATTAATCTCAAATACAATTTATCTAAAACAGGCGCAATATATGTATACTCGTGTCTAGTTAAGCAAGTATGTATGTATGTATGTATTTGTATGCTTAATGTCTGTTTAGACATTGGTGTATGTAAGCACACACACACACACATATATGTAGGTGTTTGCATTATGTAAGTAACATAAGTACATAGATGTATGTATGTAAGCATATATATATATATATATATATATATATATATATATATACACGGAAATTGAAACTGATTGAGAGAGAGAGAGGTGTCTGCATATATGTAAATACAATTTTTTGTATGTTAGTAGATTTATATTTATGTGTTTATATGTGTGTAGGTTTGTGTGTGTGTGTATATATACATGTGTGTATATATATACATGTGTGTATATATATACATGTATGTATATGTATATAGATAGATGTATATATATATATATAAGCACACGCACACACACACACACACACACACACACACACACACATATATATATATACATATACAGATACATTAATATACATACAAATAAACATACATGCATGTATACATGTATGCATATATATATATATATATATATATATATATATATATATATACACTCACACATGCACACGCACACATATTTGTATATGCATGTATACATACAATGTGTGTGTATGTGAATCCATGTGTGTGTACATGCATATGTTTGCGTCTACATGTATGTGTAGGTCAGTTACATACATTGGGATGTTGCATCCATGTGACCAATGACGCAGGTTATTTATTCAACACACACAGAAATTTAACATAGCACCAAATATATATAAAAAACACTAATTCGGAAATGGGGAAGAGAAATGAATGGCGACAAAATAAATAACTAACCAAATAAACAAACAAACAAACAAACAAGACAAGATACAAAATACATTGCATGATGGGTAAACAATCCCAACATGCAACGTAAGCAATGGAAATTGTTGATGTTACGATAAAATGGATTCAACTGAAGGAAATAACAAGACAATGGCGTGTAAAACAAGGAAGATACTTGGATGAGATAGTTTCTATGAAATGGGATATGTTTTCCTTGCATAATATTACCAAATTTCCTTTTATTTATTTACAATATATAGAAACAAATATATAAACGCTTGTAGAATACATACACACAATACATAAAGGTTTGATGATGCAAACAAGGAAATTGAATTCAAAACAGTATATATATATATATATTTTTATATTTTTATATATGTACACGCACGTATGTGAATTGCTAGATTGTGAGTTCAATTCCCAGCTAGCACCTTGTGTTCTTGAGCAAGACACTTCATTTCATGTTGCTCCAGTCCCCCTTCGATCAGTGTGGAGTGTTGGCCTGTTCACCGAGCCAGCAAGGTGGCATCATTCAAAGGCTAAAATAATGCAAACATTCATTGATAGTCTGGTCATTCATGCTCACGTGATACCCACATATATATACATACATACATACATATATATATATATTTTGCTTGTTTCAGTCATTTGACTGTGGCCATGCTGGAGCACCGCCTTTAGTCGAACAAATCAATCCCAGGATTTATTCTTTGTGAGCCTGGTACTTATCCTATCAGCTCTTTTGCTGAACTGCTAAGTTATGGGGACATAAACACACCAGCATCAGACATCAAGTGATGGTGGCAGGGGATAAACAGAAACTCACACACACACACACACACACACACACACACACACACATATATGACGGGCTTCTTTCAGTTTCCGTCTACCAAATCCACTCACAAGGCTTTGGTCGGTCCGTGGCTATAGTAGAAGACACTTTCCCAAGGTGCTATTCAGTGGGACTGAACCCAGAACCATGTAGTTGGTAAGCAAGCTATTTACCAAACAGCCATGCCAGTGCCTATAAAAGTCAACCTCAGCGGAATCTGAACTTAGGACATAACGGTAGATGAAATACCAATAGGCATTTCACCGACGTTCTAATGGTTCTGCCATCTCCTCGCCCTGTCCAGACACATTTTAATGTTTTCTATGTGTATATGTATGTTTTGTTTGTAATCATCCATGTCTATCAACAACAACAATAATATTATTAAACTTTAGAAAGTTGGATATTAAACTTGCTTTATTTCAACATTTCAGAAGTTTCTCTTTCAAATTCCTTTTGTTTTAATTGAAAGTTTTATCTCATTTATTCCCCAACTGTTTTTTTTTCAAACTTTCCCCCCTTTCACACCATTACAAAGTCACCAACCAACCATTCGACTGACCGACCTACCAGCTTCCATTAGAACATAAATAAGTAAATAAATAAATAATTTTGTTGACCTTTGATGGGTTGGTTCTAGATATTTATTTAATATCCTCTTGATGTCTCACAAAGACATTTGAAATATTTCATTAAATTTCCTTCACAATATTGAAATATAAACATCTTCCTTCTCTACTTTATTTCCTTTTTGGATTTGGCTTTGCAAGAATCTTGATGTGAAATCGTGTGCTGAAGCTGATTTTGTTGTATCTTGGTGGGGTCATTATGCCAATAAACACACACACACACACACACACACACACTGGTTCTATTTCACTTCACTACTACGACTAATAGCAATAATGATAATACCCCCAACACCACCGCCTCACCACTACTACTACTACCTTTACCACCACCACCACCACTGTGAATCAGTGAGTTGGTGTTTGTCTTCATATTCTGAGTTCAAATTCTGCCAAGGTCAACTTTGCCTTTGATCATTTCGGAGTCGATGCAATAAGTACCAGTTACGCACTGGGTTCCATGTAATCAACCATCCCTCCCCCAAATTTTCAGGTCTTGTGCCTATAATAGAAAGGATTATTACTGTTATTATTATTATTATTATTATTCTTAAGGCAGTGAGCTGGCGTAATCGTTAGCACACTGGACGAAATGCTTTAGTGTTGTTGCTGCATTCTGAGTTCAAATTCCACCAAGGTTAACTTTGTTTTTCATCCTTTTGGGGGTTGATAAATTAAGTACCAGTGACACACTGGGGTCGATGCAATTGATTAGTCCCCTCCCCCAAAATTCCAGGCTTTGTGTCTTTTGTAGAAAAGATTATTATTATTATTATTACTACTATCATTGGGCATGTCATTGAGATCTCCTGACTTAAACAGCTTTTTTACTTTCTCAGTTTTTAGATGCTTCAGGATTGAGTAGCTTCGAGTACAAACACAGGCAAATGGTTGCACAACCCCTGGTTTACTCAATTCCGTGCTACTAAAACCTACTTAACAATCAATGTAATCTTCAAGCCGTGGGCACACAGTTTGTCCAAACCACACCCCCAGACCCTAAGTATCACAGCAAGGATTTCCTTGACAAGGGAATATCTTCTACTATTGCCCACACTACAGTTGATCTGTTTGAAAGTACATCTGTACTCTTCCATCAAATGATATAGCCAGTTATAAATCATTGTTGCGTGATATTTTTTCAATACAAATCACATGATATCGACATCCATAAAAACATCAATTTTCTATTTATTTATTTATTTTTTTTTTTATTATTGAAGTGCTCCAAAAATTGATAAATAGATCTCTTTCTCATTCTTCACTGTTGACCCTGGCTTTCAGAGGAATTACCAATACCTATCAAGAACATTACCCTGTAATAATAATTCTCACCAAGCCTTGGTAGTCCTTACATTATTGTTGACAGCTCCGTAACAAAAGACTGTAAGGGTGTATGTGAACTTATCCGATCAATACTGCTGACACTTTGGAATCGGACTCAATTCAATGACTTCTGAAAGGTAAATTTGTCTCCAGATATTAATACACACACACACACACACACACACATATATATCATCATTGTTATTACTCTTTTACTTGTTTCAGTCATTTGACTGCGGCCATGCTGGAGCACTGCCTTTAATCAAACAAATCGACCCCAGGACATAATCTTCGTAAGCCTAGCTCTTATTCCATCGACTTCTTCTGTCGAACCGCAAAATTATGGAGATGTAAACACACCAACGTTAGTGTCAAGCACAAATGCATACATATATATGTATATATGTAAATATATATGACAGGCTTCTTTCAGTTTCCATCTACTAAATCCACTCCCAAGGCTTTGGTTGGCCTGAAGCTATAGAAGGCAACACATAGCCCAAAGTGCCCCACAGTGGGACTGAACTAGAACCATGTTGATGGGAAGCAAGCTTCTTATCACACAGTCATGCCTGTGCTTATATATATATATATATATATATATATATATATATATATATATATATATATATATATATATATGTATATATATATATATATGTATATATATATATATATGTATATATATATATATATATGTATATATATATATATATGTATATATATATATATGTATATATATATATATATGTATATATATATATATATGTATATATATATATATGTATATATATATATATATGTATATATATATATATGTATATATATATATATATATATATATATATATATATATATATATATATATACGGGGCGGGTCAATAGTAGGTTTACAGTTATCACATAGGCAATTTAACTTTCTTTTATAACATCTTATTACATTTTAATTTCTATCTTACAAACTGAAAAGGGAGCTTAACAAAATTAACTAAACTGGAGACAGTGAAGATACTACACAGATGGTGTGGGAACTGGGTGGAATTGTGTGAAGACTTCAGAAACTGAGGAAATCATGTGGAAACAATGTGGAAATGACATGGAAACTTCATGGGAAATGGGTGGAAATTTGTAGATGCTAGATGGAAACAGTGAGGAGGAAACTACATGGGAAAATGAGTGGAAATTGCATAGAAACTGTGTGGAAATAGTGTAGCAACTGAATGGAAAATGGGTGGAAACTTATAGATGCTAGATGGAAACAGTGTGGTGGAAACTACATGGAAAATGAGTGGAAATTGCATAGAAACTGTTTGGAAATAGTGTAGCAACTGAATGGAAAATGGGTGGAATTTGTGTAGATACTAGATGGAAACTGCAAATTGTGTGGAAACTGTGGAAACGGTGCAGGAAGTGCTTGGAAAATGGATGGAAATTGCATAGAAACTGTTTGGAAACAGTGTGGAAAGTGTTAGAGGTATTACTTGTTGTTCTTGTGTGGTAGACTTCATGTCATTCTATTTAGTACTGAGGTTCCTTCAGCAGAGCCTTTGGCATAAGCCTTTTCCAGACAGGTGTCGGGCCTCAAGGTAAACATTGTTACTTCAGTTTCTGCACCACCAGTTTCAGAAGCTCTATAAAGGGGTCATGTGAACTGCTTCCTTTTTTTCCTCTTAAAAAAAAAGAAGACTACAAAAAGAAAAAAAAAAAAAACCCTAGAAAATTTCCTGACCTATTTTGTTGAAGCTATATTAATATCTCCCTATGAACTGGTAGCCGTGTTTGAAAGGGATCGAGTGGTTCGGACATCGATATATGTATTTATACATACACAAACGTGTGTGTATGTTGTGTGCATGTATACTCACACACACACACACACACACACACAAACACAGTGGTGGCATATTGATTTTACATTTAAGAAAACTGCGAGTAAATAGACTAAGGTTCTTTGTTTTTATTTTTGTCCCCCCCTCCTCTCTTCCCAAAGCAAAAACACTATCAGTATTAGTGGCTTCATCACCATCATCATCATCATCATCATAGTCATTATCGTCGTTGTCATCATCATCATCACCATTATCATCATCATCATCATTGTTTACATCATCGTCATCATCATTGCTGTCCCCACCGCTACCACCATCATCATCTTTATGGTTGATTGTTACCGTCATCACCATCATCATTATCAGCATCAGCTTCATCAATCACGTCTGTCGTTGTCATCATTCTCATCATCAGTGTCATCAATCACCATCATCGTTAACATCATCACCGTCATCATCTTCATGCTTGATTGTTACCTTCATCATCATCATCGTTATCAGCATCAGCATCATCAATCACGTCTGTCGTCTTCATCATTCTCATCATAAGCACCATCAGTCACCTCTTTCATCATCATCATCATCATCACAACCATGATTGCTATCATCATTGAGAACAAGAGTGACATATACACTTGTGTGTGTGTGTATGTGTATGCATGTGTGTGTATGTACGTATGTATATGTGTATGCATGTGTATGTGTGTATGTATGTATGTATGTATACGTGTCTGTGTGTATCTGTGTGTGTGTATATATATCTCTGTATATATGTGGCTGTGTGTGTGTGAGTGTATATATATGTATGTATATGTGTGTGTGTGAATATATATGTATGTATATATGTATGTGTGTGTCTGTGACTATATATGTATATGCTTATATGTGTTTATGTGTAGAAGTTTGAGTGTTTGTACATGCTTTTTTTGTGTGTGTGTGTGTGTATATGTATGTTCATGTGAGTGTACAAATATATGTATGTGTGCATATGTGTATATGCATGTGTGTGTGTGTGTATATTCATATGCATGTATGTATTTGCATGTATGTATATGTATATGCATATGTATGTAGGTATGTATGTATTTGCGTGTGTATATGTATATGCATATGTATGTAGGTAGGTATGTATTTGTGTGTGCGTGTATATGTGTGTACGGGCACGAGTTCAGTTTGTAGGTTGTGAAAGGGAAAAGGAAAAAGAAAAGCAATTAACTAAATAACCCCGCCCCCCCCCATCTCACCCAACCCTTACCTTTCCACTTCAGCGACACCACCACCACCACCACCAACAACAACACAAAAAACCAAAACAAAAAACAATAACATTTTTGTCTCCACCAGCACCACCACCGACAACACCACCACCACCACCACCACCACCACCACCGACAACAACAACAACAACACCACCACCACCGACAACAACAACAACAACACCACCAGCAGCAGCTCTGCTGACATGAAAGTTAATACTTATCACTTGCAACAATGGCTAACAAAAGCAAACAACAACAACAACAACAATAGAAACAACACCAACAGTACTATAGCCATTTCGACTACTGTCTCCAACCCCGTCATGACCACCACCACTGGTAACACCATCTCCACCACCACCACCACCACCACCAATGCTATCCCTACTCTCATAGTCGTTAGCAACAGCATTATTATTGTTGGTGCTGCTGCTGCTGTTATTGATGGGCAATAGTACACCAGTGCATGAATGTGATGAAAGGGAATCCAACCGTGACCACTCCATTGATGTTTGTGACGATAACCTACAATGGACCGCTGTAACAGTAGCTGCAACGGCAACATCAATTTCATCCTCCCTGACTGCAGCTACACCATCATCTCCACCACCACCACCACTACCACCATATCCACCACCACCACCACCACCACTACCACCATATCCACCACCACCACCACCACTACCACCATATCCACCACCACCACCACCACCACCATTACTACAACTATCTCTGTTTCTATGACTATGACCACAGCCACCACCACCACGACCATTACTGTCACTACTAGTGCCGCCACATCAATACCACTACCACTTCCACCACCACCACCACTGTCATCATCACTTCCACCACCACTACCACCATCACCACCACATTCACTTCCACCACTACCACTACCAGTACCACCTCCACCACCACTAATACCACCACTAACGCTACCACCACCACTACTACCACCACTATCACCACCACCACTTTCACCACTACTATCACCACCACTAACACTACCGCCACAACTACCACTACCACCATCATCAGGTATCACTACTAACACTACCACCACCACTGCTATCACCACTACCACTTCTACCACTACTACCACCACCTCCGTCATTACCACTATCACTTCACCAACATCACCATCACCACCACCACCATCACCACCACTTCCGTCACCACCACCCCACTTCAAGCACCACTGCCACCACTTCTATCACCGCTACCACCGTCAGCACCACTAACACCATCCTCAGGACTACTGCCAACTCTAGAATAACAGCCACCATCGCCACCACTGCCACCACCACCACCACCACTATCATCACCACCACCGCTGCCACCACTGCCGTCACCATCACCACCAATAGTAAGCTTTTCCCCACCACCTCCATCACTACAAATATAGCCAAAAAAACCCACCTCTGACCTCTAACAATGATATACAATAAACCACAATAGCAATAACAACAACATGGCCCTCACCACCAACATGACCGACGCCACCACCTCCACCACCACCACCATCGTTATCACTACCAAGCAACAATAACAACAAAATCAGTGATGAAAAAGAAATTGAATGAAAAACACAAATCAAAAATGCTCCCCTCCTCTTCACCCCCCCCCCACATAACCTACAACTATATCCTCCTTTTTCACTTCCTCCTAACGCCACCCCCAATCGCCCCCCCCTTCCTAAAAATAAGAGATGAAATAGGAGGATAAGAATAGGAGAAAAATACCCAATTTATGTGATGTACTTGTATATTCAAATATACATACATGTGTATATATATATATATATATATATACATATATATGTATATATGTATATATATTCTTTTATGTTTTTGCTTGTTTCAGCTGTTTGACTGCTGCCATGCTGGAGCACTGCCTTTAGTCGAGCAAATCAACCCCAGGACTTATTCTTTGTAAGCCTAGTACTTATTCTATCGCTCTCTTTTGCTGAACCGCAAAGTTATGGGGATGTAAACACACCAGCATCGGTTGTCAAGCAATGGTGGGGGGACAAACACACACACACACACACACACACACACACACACACACATATATATGACCATTTCCATTTGGCATTATGCCATGCTTGTGAGGAAGACCCATCAAGCAAAGTAAAACCACAGTCATTGCAGATGGTGCTGTCACACAAATGGCACCTATGCCGGTGGTAAGTAAAACCACCCATTACACTCTCGGAGTGGTTGGCATTAGGAATGGCATCCAGCCGTAGAAAAAAATGCCAAGACATACTGGAGTCTGGTGCAGCCTTCCAGCTTACCAACCTTGGTCAAACTGGGTGCTTTTCATGTGGCACCAGCATTAGTGAGGTCACCTTGCAAAGAAGTGACTTACAAGTGTTTCTTAATTCTTTTGATAGAACATTGAAGTGCACAATCTATTGCAGCATTTGGTCCTTACTTTAGATGGGGTCGACAGTACCTTTGGTATTACACAATGGCATCCAGTATGAGCATTTGTATATAACCTGAAGTTAGGTACAGACTTTCCAGAATTTTCCTTATGTACATGTGTTACTTATCTCTTGTGCCTTCATTTCAGGGAGTAAAGCTGTAGTTTTTCCACCTCTACCAGTTGTTCATCAGCTGCACTATGGCTGTCTTTATAGTGTCATAGCAAGGGATTGTTTAAAGGTCCACTTTGACTCAATGTGATGGCCATAGTCGAGAGCAATAGTCCAGGCAGCTGAGAAGAAAGGTCTTCCTCAGAGTCTACACAACTTCTTGGCTTCTTATCTTGAAGGACCTTACTATCCATTCTGCTACTTGTTTTCTCTTCGTCTATAGGACATATGAAGACATCCTAACCCCTACTGATTCTCAAGTTTCTCATTGTCTGCATCTCAGGAATTACTGTGTCTTCTCATCCTGTATAGGCAGGCTGTGGAGAATTTGCAAGCTGATAGCACAGTGGTTAAAGTTTTCTGGTATTCAGTTGCATGCTGTTCAGTTCGACCCACTTGAAGATTGCATTTGGGTCCTGCTGCAAGCTTGTGTCAGTGCCGGTGTTCTTTGCTGCTGGTGATCAGTTTGTATCATCAGTGTAACCAGTGACACTGGCTGTCTGAGTGACCATGAGTGACCAGAGACAGTTTCTAGAAACAGTAAGGAATGGCCCTAGGGTGTGTGTGTGTGTATGTATATATATATGTATATAGAACATATAAATCACATATAAATATATATATGTATATATATATGACACACACACACACATATCTATAAAACTTATATATATATATATATATATATATATATATATATATATATATATATATATATATAACATATATATATATATAACATGCATATACATTTATATATGTATATATAACATCTTTTTATCTATATATGGGCACATACAAATATATATGCATGTACACACATACACATGTACACACATACATGCAAGTATATGGATATACACACACACATACAAACATCCATATATTGTATATACATATCTATAGATATATATATATATTGATTTCATAAGTAATATTTCATTATCAAACTGAGAGAGAGAGAGAGAGAGAGAGAAAGAAAGAGAAAGAGAATGAGGGAGACATGGTGGGGAGAGGAAACGAAAGCCTCATTTCATTTCAGCAGCTCAATAGAATATCGGATAATTTTAGTTCAATATCAAAAGCTATCACATCGTTCCAGCATGAAAGAAAGCATTCACAGCTTTATAGCTAACAAATGGAGCATCGATTTGCTTGTATGTGTGTGACAAACCCACAAGTCAGCTCAAGAAATGTTGTCTTTCATCTCTGGGCTTTCAGATCTCTAGGCCAGTTCTTTAGATCTGTTTGTGTACGTCCGTGTCTGTGTGTGTGTGTGTATGCATGAGTGTGTGCGTGAATGTCTGCCAACTTGCATGACCTTACAATCCAAGGTATTCTCGCTCTCTCTCTCTCTCTCTCTCTCTCTGTCATTTATGTTGTCTGCTGTCTGATAGGGTTCTTTAAATGTCTGTCTGTCTGTCTGTGTCTGTGTGTGGGAGTGTGTATGTATGTATGTATTTATGGTTCTGTCTTCATCTCTTTGTGTATATAGGTATATGTATACATATGTATATTTATGTGTATATTTATAAATATGTACACACACACACAGACATACACATTTATGTGTGTCTGCATATATATTTCATATATATATATATATATATATATATATATATATATATATATATGTATGTATGTATATATATGTCTGTGTGTGTGTGTGTGTGTGCATGTGTGTATTTATAGATATTTATTTATATATATATATATATATACACACACATGCACACACAAATACCTACATATATATATATATATACACACATATACTTGTACACATAAATACATACATCTATACATGCATACGCATCTCTCTCTCACCCACCTCTCTCTCCCTCCCTCTACCTCCCCCTCCATCCGTCTGTCTCTCCCCCTCCCATCCGACCCCAAGTGCAAACAGCTGACTCTGTAAAGTAGTGCTTTATCTCTCAGACAAGGGAAAGTCTATTCGACATTATTATTCAGGCACATTTATAGAAATAAATAGATAAATAAATAAATGAATAAATAGTAATAATGATAAACAAATAAATGAATAAAACAGTACCTATAATAAGATCAAAAACACAAAACAGTAAAGAAATATTGTGACCTATTGAAATATTTCCTACATGTTGAGAAATGAGTGGTATATATATCGTTGAACTGTTGATAATAACCGAAACACAAATATACATTCACACATCCCTATATATATATATATATATATATATATATATATATATATATATATATATACATACATACATACCTCAAAACACACATGCTCAGACATACACACGCATACATATATGTAGAGAGAGACTCATAGACAAACTCTTGCGTAAACATATCTGTACACATGCACATAAATACACATGTATTTGAATTTAGAATGAGGAGACAAACTTATTCAAATTTTGTGTAATTGTGTCTCTTCATGTATCGATTTATTCAGCGTTGGGACTTCCCTCATCACTCTTTTGCATGTGTATGTGTGTGTTGGGGTGGATTTCAACAAGAGAAATTAATTCATAGCAGAATCAAATGTGTTTGCTTCTTTCGCTTTTTATACAGTACGCAGGGTACACAGGGGCTACTTAGGTCTTGTGAAGTGAGGAAGAGTTCAAATTTTTACTGTGTTAAAATTTCATCAGCACTGTTGGTATATATATATATATATATATATATATATATATATTTGCCATGATAGATCGCTAGCCACTACACATTCTTTGTTTTCTCTCCCTGTTTCTTTCTGTCTTCTTTTCTG
Organism: Octopus bimaculoides; assembly: GCF_046866305.1. Taxonomy (NCBI): domain Eukaryota; kingdom Metazoa; phylum Mollusca; class Cephalopoda; order Octopoda; family Octopodidae; genus Octopus; species Octopus bimaculoides. Next base: position 5,060,653 of record NC_142948.1, on the reverse strand, counting down.
TGGAAGAGCGTAGGCTCGAAACGTAAAAAGACTTTTTCACTTCCCAAGCGTTACACTAATACATCTGTTTGTTGTCTACACCACCTATCTTCGTCTTTTTTTTTTTTTTTTGTGTGTATTCTCCCTTCTTACCATATTTTTTCTTGAATACATAGATGTTGTTTTAGCTGATTTTGGAAATATTGAAGAATTTAGGAATGTAATTTTCTCATTATTAATCTTCTGTTTTAAACTTAAATTAAGTTGAAATTTTGATGGAAGATTTTAATTAAGATCATTCTAAAACAGGAAGTTTGTATTATGGAACTAGGGCTGATCATAAGATGGTATGAAAAGGGTTAATCATTATCCAGTGTCAGAGTCTAAGTTTGGGAGACCCTGGATATTGAGAAGAATGCTGTTGGTCCCTAACTGATTCTATTCCCCAGAACAGGTCTGTACTCACCTAGAACAGTAGCACCTGCAATGGTTGCAGGATACACTGTATTACTAAATCACTTTGACCCCAAAATAGGGTCCTAGATTTGACAGCAGCAATTTCTCTTAAGGGCCATAAAATATATCAACCCCCACAACAGTGTTGACACTCAACAAGTGTCAAATAGTGATTGCTGTCTTTGCAGGAGGGAGCTGAAAGTCGAAAGATTATGGAATAACATGGAAGCAATGAAGAAGGTGCTGTCTTGCGGATTAGGATGTGAATACGAAGGACTAAAGGACCAGCCCCAACACAAAACGGTTGCCGAAGAAATTGCATCCTCAGTATGCTATCAGCAGACTGAAAGGGCTAATGGGGTCTAAAACTGGGATCCAGCATAATAATTGGGAAACTGAGAAGACATACTATGGGAATAAGGTGACTTTTTTGGTCAAGTTGGAGACATGACAACCTCCTTGGTGCTGGTGCCACAGCAAAATGCATCCACTGCACTCAGTAAAGTGGTTGGTGATAAGAAGAGCGTCCAGCTCTAGAAAGTATTCCATAACTGAGACATCTGAGCAAGGCATGGCCCTCTAATCTAAGATTGCTATGCCTAATCTTAGCCAGGCCAGTAGACATTAGCTGACGGCATTAACATTGCTCATGTGTAGCAATATGGCTTACTTCTCTCTGCATGCATGCGTGTGTGCACACTGAATGTGGGCTTGGAGAATGATGTCTACGTGTGTGTATCTACAAGTCTGTGCGTATGTGTGTGTGTGGCAAGAGTGTGTACACATACGCACGTGCAAGTGCACACACACACACACACACACGCACGCTCATGCACATTTACACATACTCCAAATGCAATAACTTAACCTTGGTCATTGATCCTTTGAAGAACTCGGTTTCATCTTTTGATGTTCACTCATGCGTGACATCTGTTTCAAGTTAACACTTTTATATACACATATACTCACACACACACACACACAATCTTACATGCACACAAACGCAATCACACATACAGACACACACATACACAATCACACACACACACACACACACATCATGGCACCACAAGAGAAACCAGTTCCTCTTCTCTATCTCAGTAGTTTTGTCTTAAGCTTTTCCTGTTTTCATTGCACTTTCTGTATTTCTTCTTTCTTCTTTTTTATGTATGTTTGTGTTTGTGTGTGTGCATATCTGTATGTATGCAGTGTTGCATTTCATGTGTGCTAATGTGTATATTTTATTTGTTGTGTGTGTGTCTGTATTTATACTGTTCTTGCACTGTGTGTGTGTGTGTGTGTGTCTGTGTATATATCTCATGTGTTGTTTGTTTGTGTGTGTGTGTATATGGTTCATGTTTTGTGTATGTGCATATATATTTCAATTGTGTGTGTGTGTGTATTTCGTATATTTCCTGTATTGTGTGTGTGTATTTTGTGCGTGTGTATATATATATATATATTTCATGTGTTGTTTGTGTGTGTATATGGTTCGTGTTTTGTGACTGTTTGTGTGTGTATATATATATTTCCTGTATTGTGTATGGGTATATTTCCTGTATTGTGTGTTTGTGTATATATTTCCTGTATTGTGTGGTTGTGTATATATTCCATATACTGTGTGTGTGTGTGTGTATATATTTCCTGTATTGTGTGTTTGTGTATATATTCCATATACTGTGTGTGTGCGTGTGTATATATTTCCTGTATTGTGTGTTTGTGTATATAGTTCATGTACTGTGTGTGTGTGCATTTCATGTAATGTGTATGTGTATACAATTCATGTGTTGTGTGTGTATATATGGTTCATGTTTTGTGTGTGAATATATTACATGCACTGTGTATGTGTGTCATTGTGTACTTCATGCATTTTGTGTGTGTGTGTGTGTGTGTGTGTGTGTATGCATTCTGTGTACTACACTCAGAAAGCTATCGATTATCGCTATCCATTTTTTTCTGCTTTTGTTCCCCCACCCTTTTTTCCTGTGATACCCAAGTAGTTGCAAGTGCGGACTTTTTGCTCTATAAATCAAAAATAATAGAGAATTAGGAGCAGAGCAGAGTGGAGGAGGGGGAACGGCGCAGAGCAAAGAGGGATTATTGTGATAGTTGAGGCCTGAGTGAAGTTCAGAAAATTGATGATTAAGTGACATTGAACCTCCACTCGATTTATTAACATGAACATCAATGAATTTTCTAACAAGAAAATCTCTCTGTGGTCACAAAAACCTGATAGAAATAACACCAAAACACCCTCTCAAAATATACCTTTTGGTTTTATATAAGTGTGAAGGTACATGTCCTAGTGACTGAGATGTTGCTCTGATGATAAAAAGATCGGGGTTTCGATTCCTAGACATGGCAGTGGATTGTATTTTTGAGTTTAAATATTTTACTTCATGTTGTTCCAGTGTTCACAGCTGTAAATGGGTCACTTTGTGATAGACTGGCATCTTGTTCAGGAGGAATGCTGTGATTGCAGTCATTTATTCACCATGGAAATGAGGTAACTGGATCAAGGAGTTCTAAAATTCCAGACAGTAATGTCCAGCAGTTATCTTTCATATATATGAACAAAACAAGTCAGATAATGTTGACCAACATACAGCTAAGAAGCAGGGATGGTCTGAAATCCTCTCAAAACTCAAGGTGGCCATGATGTTTATATTTCTCAGCGGCTCTCTCTCTTTCTCCTTTTTCTTTTTAGGGTATTACAGGCCTGCTTTTAAGTCTCTTAACTATGGACTACTGTATCAGTTGACTCCTTAGTTTTTAGGCTTTAGGGCTGGTCGTGACTGGAATGTCTTTTGGTCATAGGTCTGTTCATTCAAGAATGACTTCAAGTTTAAAGTCAACAATAATGGCCAAAGTTCTCAGATCCGTGTTGTGGAAAAATCTACCTCAGCAATAATGATTGTTTCAAATTTTGACATAAGGTCCGCATTTTCACGGTAGAGGGGGTTAGTCAATGACCTCAACTTCTGCTCTTGACTGGTACTTCTTTTCTTGACCCAAAAAGGATGAAAGGCAAAGTTGACCACAGTAGAATAGTAATAAAATTATCAATAATAAAAAGAAGGGTCTCCACTTTGGGCACAAGGTCAGCAATTTTAGCAGGAGGGGATAAGTTGATTACATAGACCCTGTTCCTTGCACCCCTGGGCCACAAATGGTTCTTATTTTACCGACCTTGAACTGGGAAAATCATCAGAAGGGCTTTGGGTACTTGACAGCTTTTTGAAATCATGTGGATATCTAAGGGAGTAATCTTTTCTACTCTAGGCACAGGGCCCAAAATTTTTGGAGGAGGGGGGGCAGTCGATTAGATCAACCCCAGTACACAACTGGTATTTAATTTATCGATCCTGAAAGGATGAAAGGCAAAGTCGACCTCAGGAGAATTTGAACTCAGAACATAAAGACAGATGAAATGCCGCTTAGCATATTGCCTGATGTGTTAGCAATTCTACCAGCTCACCAGCGTAATAATAATAATAATAATAATCCTTTCTACTGTAGGCACAAAGCCTGAAATATTGGGGGAGAGGTCCAGTCGATTAGATCGACCCCAGTATGCAACTGGTACTCAATTTATTGACCCCGAATGGATGAAAGGCAAAGTCAACCTTGGCGGATTTTGAACTCAGAATGGAGTGATGGGCGAAATACCACTAAACATTTCATCCAGCGTGCTAACGATTCTGCCAGTTCACCGCCTTATTTGATATTGATAATGATAATAATGATGATAATAATAATAGTAGTAGTAGTAGTAGTAGAAATAATAAGGATAATGATAATAGATTAATTCTGAATCTCCAATCTACAAGTAGCTATGAGATTTATTTGTGATTAAAAAAAAAAAATAAAAATCTTAGCATTGATCCTTTACCCAATCAATTAAGATGAAGATCAATAAATTACTTCAGAAGTTATTAATGTCTGGATATAATTCAGAAATAAAAAACACGAAAGTAGCTTCCATTGTATTTGAATCAAGGCTTTGCTTCGTCAGATTTATTTCGGATAAAGTTGCATTTGAAGATACAAGATAGATTTTTTTTTTTTCCATAAACATGTCTCCAAAAAAGAAAAAAATCACCTCAAGTCCTACATGAGAAGTTGGGCCTTTATTACATACTTCAACCCTTTAGCATTTCAGATTATTTTATCAAATGTAATGCCTTTTTATCCACATTATTTTGAATTAATCAAGCGTTATCTCATAGATTTGATTTCTTTAAATTTTTTATAATTTTTTAAAATTAAAAACTCATTAGTGTCAGGGGGTTCATAATTGTTATATATTAATTGTATATAAATATACTTCACTCACTTTGAAAATGAACAGATCAGCCATCCCCTTCCCCATAAAATTGCTGGCCTTGTGCGAAAATACAAAATTATTATTATTATTATTATTATTATTATTTGTGATTGTTTATTTTTTGAAATGACATTGGTGTGTAGGTATGAGTATGAAGGGCCAGATCTGGTCAGTTTGACCATAAAACAGGAAGAACATTTTGCCTGGATACGGCCACTTGAAATTGTTTGCCACTAAGCATCCTGGAGTAAAGATTGTTTGCCAACATAACATGGCAGTCAAGGTTTAGGACGAATGTTGCTGCAATTTAGCCCCAGGAGACATCGTCTCCGGCTGGCTATATGTGACACAATTTGTGTCCTTATATTTTCGAACAAAGGAATCTAGCAACCCCACTCATCTCAAAACAATATCTGTGTATCGCCATTTCCGGGTTATTTCCCTTCATCAGCACAGAATAATTGTTTGGTTAGAGATTTTAAAATAGTAATCTTCTAACTAAGCATTCTGCCTGAAATGCAAACAGTTCTGCCAGCTCACTGCTTCGTTGTTGTTGGCACTCCGTCGCTTACGACATCGAGAGTTCCAGTTGATCCGATCAACGGAACAGCCTGCTCGTAAAATTAATGTACAAGTGGCTGAGCACTCCACAGACACGTGTACCCTTAATGTAGTTCTCAGGGATATTCAGCGTGACACAGTGTGACAAGGCTGACCCTTTGAATTACAGGCACAACAGAAACAGGAAGTAAGAGAAAGTTGTGGTGAAAGAGTACAGCAGGGTTCGCCAGCATCCCCTGCCGGAGTCTCGTGGAACTTTAGGTGTTTTTCGCTCAATAAACACTCACAACGCCCGGTCTGGGAATCGAAACCGTGATCCTATGACCGCGAGTCCGCTGCCCTAACCACTGGACCATTGTGCCACCACTCACTGCTTCACAGTAGACTTAAAAAATGAAACAAGTCCTGGGGTCAAATTGTTCGACCAAACCCTTCCAGTTTGTGCTCCAGCATGACCACAGTCCAAGGACTGAAACAAGTAAAAGATACAAGACACAGCAGAGCAATTCCTCGAATCTTCTCCTCAACAAAATAATTTATAGATTCGATAAATAAGTCATAATATTACCAAATAATTAAAAAAAGATGTAGGCGGGCAGAAGACATCTTCAAAAATTTCTTGAGCAAACAAATGTATTATTTAAAAACTGACATTTTCTAATAAACTGCTTCATTTCATATTCAAGCACAATTTCAAATCTTAACACTTAGAATTCAACTTACATATTTGTTATTCACTGATCCATAAAGTACTCATGAACATCGTTTAAATGTGTGTGTAGCTTTCACAAGTCGTTTGGCATTTCAAATTTTTCCTTCTTCCCCACAAACAGTATTATTATTATTATTATTATTATTATTATTATCATTATTATTATTATTATTATTATTATGTCAGTCTCATGAGCATTAAGTAGCGGAGTTGTTCAAGGCACCTATAAAATCACACTGTGGTATTTCTTCCGAGTCTTTAGGAAGTAAGCTCAAATCTCACCATGTTCATACAAATGGTATTATTTCCTCGGCTACTGCTCCATAAAAATCTGTCCCATCTGGGGTGGGGGGTAGTTATTACTTTGTTTGGAAAGAAACAAGGGTTTGTGACAAGAAAAGCATCCAGCTGCAGAAAATTCTGCCCTGATAAAGACTCAACTGACTAGGGCAAGCATGGGAAAATATAGGTTAGATGATGATCTTCATTTTAAGCAATACATTGTCAATGATAATTGTAATGATCCTTTCTGTTAAAGAGACAAGCCTGAAATTTTGGCAGACACGGTAAGGCACACACACATATATGTATGTATATATATATATATATATATATATATGTAAAAACATATATAAGCTTCTTTCAGTTTCCGTCTACCAAATCCACTAACAAAGCTTTGGTCAGCCCAAGGCTCTAGTAGAAGACACCCAAGGTACCATACAATAGGACTGAACCCTGGACCTTGTGGTTGAGAAGCAAGATTCTTACCACACAGCCACATAGATGCAGGCATGGCCATTACTTCAACTTTTCTCCTGGCATCAATAAAAGAAAAGTACCAGCAAAGAACTGGAGTCAATATAATCAAATATAACCTCTCTCCAGAATCCATGCTACTTTGGTACTGTGGCCCCCATAGGATAAATTTATTTGCAATTTTATTTCGCTCCGTTTTTCTTGAGTAGTTATTTGATAAGAACCAATATAATAGATTCTTTATTAAACAACATGCAATAAGCACTTCTTGCTTCGTAACCTCACAGCCATCGTGTCTTCAGTGGGTCTTTGTGATTTGGTACAGATTCTAAAAAAGAAAAAACAACAGAAATTCATTTCACACAGACTTAGTTGTAACTAATAAAAGTTTGTGGACATGGCACCAAAAATATATATTTAATTTTGGTCATTTGTTACATTGTATTATGTTGAGGAACAAACAAAGAGAAACTATTTATACATACACACATACATACATACATACATACATATATATATATATATATGAATAAATGCAATATTAGATGGAATTCTTCAAAAAGATATTTGTGTCTGAGGAAGAAATAATTCCAAATCAGCAGTATAAGTAGTGCCACCAAACATAGTAACATGACATGCATTCTTGCAATAATCGCTTCCAGGGAATCTATTGTTAGAAAACCCTCCTGACAATACGGAATATAATAACTAGCACTTTGCTGTTGAGTGGACAATTTTAGAAATAGCATTCAGCTGGAAAAATACTTGTGTTTACAATGCATTCTGTGAGTCTTATTTTAGAGAATTAATTGAGCAGTCCATGACAGGAAGAGAACATGGATTATAATATTGTTAACCATTTTAATGCCAAGCCATCTGAGACGGCTTCTGTTTTATGGTAGAAGCCCTAAACATTTACAAATGTTCGTTATTTAAATTTTTTCCTGGGTGGATCATTAACTCTTTAGTAGTTAAACCAACTAAATCCAACCAATATATTCTACCTGGCTTCATGAGTTTTCTCAAGCTGGCAGAAACGTTAGCATGCTGAGCGAAATGCTGAGTGGTTTTTCGTCTGTCTTTATGTTCTGAGTTCAAATTCCGCCGAGGTTGACTTTACTTTCATCCTTATATATATATATATATATATATATATACTGCAAGAGAGTTAGGGGTTGAGGATTCAACCCACTAAGGGATAGTATCTCCTCTCAATGATTAGTCAGAGTTGATTTTTAAAATGAGAATATCTGAAATAAACTCAACTGCTCTCACAAATGAGAATACTAAAAATGAAACACAGCGCTCTCAAAAGTTAAGTAAAAAAAACATCGGAAAAATGATCTAGAATCCTTGTCCGGTATCGGATCGATCCCAAAATCTAATCAGTTTGTGCCAGTCATGAAGCCAAACATCCCTGAAAGTTTTATCTGAATCCATTCAGCAGTTCTTGAGATATCTTGTCCGTGGACAAACAAGCAAATTATAATGACTGAAAACAATACCTCTGCCTTCGCTAAGGGGGAGGTAATAATAATTCTACCACCACCACCACCACCACTACCTCCACCTCCACCAATAACAACGATATCCCCCAAAAAATAAAATGAAAGTAAAAGTACTTGAGAGTAAAAGTACACTTCAATGGTATGTCCAACCAGTCGCCTGTAATCTGTTTCACTCAGGTACATGTTTGTTGTTATATCTTATATTATATTTGCCTCCTTTTTGTTTTATAATTGCTCTATACAAAGGGGTTTTGAAAAATCCCTGACTTTAAGAGTATCATGAAAAGCTTTGTTGGAGGCTCAACCTTCTGAGTTCTTTTATAGAACTTTAAAAAAACTGAAGGACTGCTGCAATGAGTGTGTGAACCTGAGAGGGGAATATGTTGAATAAAATCATAATTAACTGATCCTCCTGTATTTTCTTTTACCCTAAGCCAGGAACTTTTCAGTATATATATATATACACGCACATATATTCACACAGACATATATGTCTGAGCGAAGTGGGTTGAGAGAGTAGATGTTTATTCCATTTGTTTACAGCTGTTTCATAATCTTGTTAGTTATATAATAGATATGTATATTTATTTAGTCCGTGTCGCTTTTTTCAATTACTTCCTCCCTTACCATTCTTATATTTTTGTTTCCAATTGTTGGTCCTGTGTCTTAAATTGTCTTGATATCAGAAGCTGCATTATTAATACAAATGTATGTGTGTGTGTGTCTGTGTGAGTGAGTGAGTGTGTGTGGGGGGAGGTAGTGCAACAGCAATATGCATTTGTTTATTGATAAAACTATTTAGATGCACACGTTTAGCATACATGCTCAAAGCATTATTTGATGTTGATGTTGTTGTTTTTTTCATAAATCTTTGGGTGGGGGGTCCTGTATTTGCTGTTGATTTATTGGGAGTGGTCCATTATTTATTTTTTGCCTGTAGTTGGTTGAGGAGGTGCCGTTGCAGGGAGGGGAGGGTAAGAGAGGATGAAGTGTCTGTTTTTTGTTGTTTTTTTTTAAATTTTTATTATTATTATTATTATTATTATTATTATTATTATTTGTTTTTTCGAATTTGAGATTATTCGTTCATGTTTATTTAGGCGTCGTAGCGAAACCAATTTCAGATTGCATTAAAGTAATGTAAAATTTTCCACAGAATAATATTATATTACAAAACGTAAGTAAACTAAGCAGGTTGAAAAATAGCAACAACAAAAAAAAAAACCCCACAAAAACAAAAACGTGCATACATTAATATAAACAACAACAACAGCAGCAGTAGTAACATAGATATAAACAAATCCATACAAAAACAATATAAAACACAAGAAATATAAACGACCAAAATATGGATATTAAGAGATAGAATTATTATATTTAAGGGGTTTCACAATAATGATTGAGAAGGAGAATTTTACAAAATCCTATTACCCATGTAGCATTGCCAATACATGTAGCAATGTCAAATTCAATTACATGTTGTATTATTGTTATTTTATTAAATTATTGTTTTGTTTATTGCTATTCTTTTTTTTTTTATTAAAGCTTGTGGCATAAACAATTGCTTCCTTCAATCATCTGTTGATTTTCTGAGAGAGAGAGGGGGGGAGAGGGAGAGAGAGGGCGGAGAGGGAGAGAGAGTGTATGTGTGTGTGTGTATGCGTTATACATACATGTATATTAATATGATTGTGTGTATATGTTATATAAATATGTACAAGTTACTTTATATGCGTAGACATAGAAAAACACATGCACACACATATACACAAACACACACATATATAAGTATACAATAATATATACACATACAGATGCACTCACACATATATAAGTATTTATATATATGTATTTTATATATGTATCTATATTTATATTCACAATACATACATGTATATATTATATTTATATATGTATATATGTGTGTGTATAAAAATCATCACTCTTGCCGTTTAATATCTGCTTTCCATGCTGGCATGGGTTGGACGGTTTGATTGGGGACTAGCAAGCCAGGTGGCTGTACCAGGCTCCAATCTGATCTGGCAAGGTTTCTACAGATGGATACCCTTTCTAACGCCAGCCACTCCAAGAGTGTAATGGGTGCTTTTTACATGCCACCAGCACAGGAGCCAGTCGGCAGGCCTGGCACCGATCATATTCAAATAGTGCTTTTGACGTGCCACCGGCATGGCGGGGGGAGGGGCATCCTTTAAGTTCATTTCCAGGAAACGTTTTGAATATGCATACAAATGCTCCTGTTCTGTTATCCTTCTGGCTTCAGCCCAATGATATCAACTGGTAATACCAGTTTTTGGAGTGAACAAGATCAAGCAAAAGAACCATGCTATCCATCTTGGCATCTGCATACTCAAACAGCAAAATAAGTCCAACATCACCACACACTCACACACCTCCACCTCCTTATAACTACCATTCCTTCTTTTCTTTCTATCACCTTCCACCCCTCCCCACCAAATACACACAAAAATACCCACATACCCAGATCGACCTTTTCGTTGGTTGAGGTTGGTCAACAACCCTCAGTTAAACATCCATTAATGCCATTTCACTCAAAGAAACGAATGCATGAACATGATCCACCTGATTTCCACGGATACTACAAACTGTACTGTAATCATCCCCGGAATATAGACTATCATCATAAGAAACATGGGATTTGTGGAAACATGTGTAGCAACCCATTAAAATGTTTATAAATTCCATCCAAGGATTATTATTGCTATATATATATATATATGTGTGTGTGTGTGTGTGTGTGTGTGTGTGTGTGTGTGTGTGTATGCAATTGGCTTTATTCAGTTTCTGTTTTCTGTCTACCAGATCCACTCACAAAGCTTTGGTCAGCCCAGAGTTATATTAGAAGGCATTTGTCCAGGGTGCCATGTACTAGGACTGGACCCAGAACCATGCAGTTTGGAAGCAAGCTTTCTTACCACACAGCCATTGTGTACTATGTATACTCGCATTGAATATTATTTTCATCTCATCATTCAATTCTCTCTAAAATCCTACTATTGTGTGTCTGCCTCCCCACCCCCTGCTCATCTGCCACCTTGGTAGCAAATAAAAATCATCATCATCATCATCATCATTATCATCATCATCATTATCATCATCATTAATCTTTTTTTTCTTGTCTGATGGAACATGATTAGAATTGAATATGAATACTACAACAATATTATTGCGTAATTGCCCAGACCATTGATAGCTTTTCATTCACAACGTAATACTTCCATTTTATAATCTTATTAGTTGTCTTGTTTTGTTTTATATATTTTGTTCCTTTTTCTTTTCTTGTGCTTTCTTTTTTTTTTTTTTTTTTTTTTGCCTTTTTTTGGCTTTTGGATTTATTTCTGCTCATGATTGATTTATGCTGGATACATATATTATTTACTGCGATTTGTGATTAAAGCAGATATATATATATATATACATATATATATACATATATGTATGTATGTATGTATGTATCTATGTATGTATGCATTTATGTATGTGTGTGTGTGTGTATGTATATATGTATGTGTGTGTGTGTGTGTGTATGTATACTGGCTGTATACTGGATGTATTATGTTTTTATATTTACATATTTACGTTGATTCTACACTGGTCTTTGGAATGATGATATGTGTTAGATATTTCTGTCCTGGAAATATGTCGTTGCGAAGCAAACTTCTTACAACACACCTGCATATATATATATATATATATATATATATATATATATATAGTTTTAGGGAAAAGAACCAAGGTTCATGAACTCATCGATGAAAATCCACTGTCGATGAATTCATGAACCTTGGTTCTTTTCCCTAAAACTATATATTTCTATATATTTTATACTGTGAAACTCAATTTAATTTTAATTTTTAATAAATTGATTTTAATTGAGTTTCTACTTGTAATTTTGGATTTTATCCCTAATATTATTTATTATTATATACATATATATATATATATATATATATATATATATATATATATATATATATATATTATTGCCCACAGCGGGATAAATATAGAGGGGACAAACAAGGACAGACAAAGGGATTAAGGTGATTACATTGACCCCAGTGTGTAACTGGTACTTATATAATCGACCCCAAAAGGATGAAATGCAAAGTCGACCTCAGCAGAGTTTGAACTCAGAACATAATGGCAGACAAAATACCACTAAGCATTTCACCCAACATGCTAACAATTCTGCCTCTCCTAACATATTGTTATATTGTTATGCATGCAATCAAATCAACAATCCTTGAAGAAAAAAAAACATACACTCTCCCACCTAAAAAAAAAAAAAGCAAGAAATTTTGTCATAAATTTCAATATCAAATGCAGAAATTATTGAAAGAATCATAAAATCAAATTGAAATTCTTCTTCACACATATGGTAAACAGTTCCAAACACTTAAGTTGAAATGTTTTCCATTTATACCATTTTTTTGTTGGTTATTTTCTTTCTGATGTTTCATATTTTTATGATAAATCATAAATTGTTTATAACTGATAGAATCCATAAATTTACATAAATTTCGAGTTGATGGATTTCATAGTATGTTGTCACTAAATCATTATTCTCTGAACACTTGGCAACATGCAACATAGATCATCACTATGTTTTTACTAAACTTCCAATAACTTTCTGTAACTCAGCTGCTGTTTCAATTCCAGACTAAGATATTGCTATCTATTGCCCTGGGCTGCATCATTGTATTGTTAGTGAATCGGACCCTGTTGTCTAGTTCAGTGTTTCTCAAACTATCTGATGTGGTATACCAGCATTTTTTTTCCCAGTGTGCTAGGGACCATTAATATTTCTTAGTAGTATTAATTTATACCAGAAACAATACCTATAACAAAGTGATGGCTTGTTGCCAACATAAAGTAGCAGTCACAGAAAAGGGAAGAATGCTACTGTCATTTAGCCCCCAAAACACCGTTTTTAGTTTGCTGTGCAACACAAGCACTCTATGTCCTTAAGTTTTCAAACGGGAGATAAACACCTCCACCTCACAAAGCCAGCATCCAGAGACTAGTTTCAGGGTAATTGCCCTTGATCAGTCTGGAGTGGCTTGGCCTTATAATGAATATAATAAAAGTTGGTGAGTACCAAACTCCACTGGTCAGCTGATAAGTTGTTTACTGCTGTGCATAAGGTGAAATTACTGAAATTATGCTATCGTTTCTTTCTTTGCTGGAAACTCGCTGGGTTCTGGCACCTGATGGCTCGCGAACCAGCGCCGGTCTCCGGACCACCACTTTGAGTATCACTGGTCTAGTTGACCCAGCCAGAGTTGGTCAAGTTCCGGTTTGCATTTCAGTAGCAGCAGCAACTTGCTGCTCTGCCTTTTTATCCATTATCACCAAGTGGTGCTGCTCATTTGCAATTATCCAGTGATGTCAAGTTGAGGAGGCACACACACACACACACACACACACACACACACACACACACACAGAAACACAAACACATAAACACACTCACAAAACATACACATGCAAAAACATACACATGCAAAAACACACACATATGCACATAAACACACACACAGGTAAACATACACACACACACAGAAACACAAACGCATAAACACACAAAAACACACATTCAAACACACAAATACACACACACACACACACATCTCAGCATTTAAAGTCTGTATTCTATCCTAGCATGTGTTCGATGGTTTAACCAGATTCAACCAGCCTGAAGGTTAAATTGGTCTATAAGCATTTACCTTTTACTTGTTCCAGTCATTTAATTATGGCCATGCTGGAACACTATCTTTAGTCAAACAACTTAACCCCACGACTTATTCATTGTAAGCCTAGTACTTATTCTATCGATCCCTTTTGCTGAACCTCTTATGCACGGGGACATAAACACACCAACATTGGTCGTCAAGCAATGGTAGGAGAACAAACACATACACACACACATACACATACATATGATAGGCTTCTTTCAGTTTCCACCTACCAAATCCACCCACATGGCTTTGGTCAGCCCGAGGCTATAGTAGAAGACACTTGCCCAAGGTGCCACACAACGGGACTGAACCCGGAACCATGTGGTTAGAAAGCAAGCTTCTTACACATAGCAATGCTGTGCCTGTATTTATTTTTCTCTCTTTTTTTATAAAGCCTGGTACTTACTCTATCAGTCTCTTTTGCAGAACTGCTAAGTTACAGGGACATAAACACACCAACATTGGTCGTCAAGTGGTAGTGCAGAAAGACGCATACACAAAGGCACTCACACACACACACACACACACACACACACACACACATGAGCGGCTCCTTTTTATGCACCAAATCCACTCACAACGCTTTGGTCGACCAGAGGTTACAGTAATACGCACATACACATGCCAAAGGCACCATGCAGTGGGATTGAACCCAGAACCATGTGCTTGGTCAGCAAAAATAAACTTATCGCACTGCCACACCTGCCCCTACATCTCAATGTGCAAATTAAACTAAAGCAGGCAGGCATGAGTGCTTATTTGCATATAATACACTGACGCTGCAATCAAACCATGTGCATCTCCATGAGGCATAAACACAGTTGACATGTTAATATATAAATAAATATTGTGACAGATTTCAGCTTTAACACTTAATCTCTGTTTAGATTAAGGCCTTGGTATGTAAATGATTTATGCCCTGTGATTAGGATGATGACAATTGAGCTCACGGGAATCTGGAATGGTCAATCAAGGTCTTTAGATTTCTCTATTATTTAGCTATTTTATAGAAATCTTTGTGCTGTAGTCCCAGATGCACAAATCCCCCCAAATGTTTGTGTGTGCATGTATATATATATATATATATATATATATATATATATATATACACATATTTATGTATGTATGTATGTATGCATGTATGTATATGCATATGCACATATTGCATATATTTATGTGTATATATATAATATACATATACATATACACATATATATCTATACACACATGATTGTGTATATGTACATACAAATAAATATATATATATGTATGTATGTATCTGTAAATATATAAATTCATATATATTTCATTTATATGTGTGCCTCTGTGTGTGTGTGTGTGTGTGTGTGTGTGTGTGTATATATATATATTCACACACATACATTCACACACATGCATGTGAATATATGCATACACACACACACACATATATATATATATATTTATATGTGCCTGTAAATATATAATTTCATATATATTTCATTTATATATGTGTGCCTCTGTGTGTGTGTGCATATATATATATATATATATATATATATATATGTGTGTGTGTGTGTGTGTGTATACACAAACATACATATATAAATTTTCATATATAGTCAGGCACCAACTCACATGCATGTATATATATACGCATGTGTGCTGCCATGGAAGTGACAGAAGACATCAGACCATTCAGTGTCTAAGAAAACCTAAATTATCAACAGACTGGAATCGATAATGTTTGCTTCATGCTTCATGCTTGACGCCGCCGGATTTTCTTAATTCTAGACTAAGGAACTAAATTATAGCCGACCGAAATTACCAGAAAGCACCGCCAGTTAGCCAGTCCGTCAATCAGCCAGTCGAGAGACGGAAGAGGTAATAAGTGAATAAGCACAGCTAATGAAGATTAAGAGCAATGATGGAAGAGGATGTGTGTGTTTATGTGTGTATATATATATATGTGTGTGTTTGTGTGTGTGCATGTGTGTGTTAGTGTGTCTATATGCATATTTGTGCATATGTATGTGTTTATATGTGTATGTATGTGTATGTGCATGAATGTGTCTATGAGTATGTATATGTGTCGGTTTGTATGCATATACATACACACATATATATGGGTGTGTGTGTGTGTGTATGCATATATAGCCATCTATTTATTGTACTTAATATAAATAACTGCTTCTGTTGCATATAACAGATAGTTATATTTGTGTGTGTGTGTGTTTGTGTTTGTGTATGTGTGTGTGTGTGTGTGTGTGTGTGTACAGGGTGCGGTGAATAAATTGTCATCTGTATTATGCAAAAATGAAAGTATCACTGACATCTCAATCAAAATATCTTGAAATACTAAAGAGTAAATTTATTCAATAAAATCGCCATTGGCTCCAACCATGGCCTCCAGGTGACTTCGGAATCTCCTGCAACTCTTCTGGAGGGTCTCTTTGTTTAAGTTCTTAAATGCTGCTATAATCCTTGCATTCAGTTCATCTTTGGTGTTACCAGGAGTTTTTGCAACTCTTGCTCAACCGTGCCCCACACATAATAAAGGGATTTGCAGTCTGGGGAGTTAGGTGGTCAAATGTTAGGGGTGATGTGGTTGAAGAAATTGTCTGACAGCCATGACTGGGTTCTCCTATTTGTGTTTCATGGTGCAGAGTCCTGTTGCCAGACATAGGGTCTTCCAGGAGCCACCCTCTTGACCCAGGGTAGCACTACCTCCTCCAGGCATTTGATGTAGGCATCTGAGTTGAGTGTTAAACTGTGTGGGATGATGAATGGAGGCATAACATTGACATCACTAGTGATCACCATGATGTTGACTGAATGTTTGATTTTTATCACTCTCAGTACATGTCCTCAGATTGCACTGTCCTCAGAGTGACACCCAAAGGTTCAGAAATATTCATATTGGAGCCTCCAGTGTGAATGCCAAGCAGTACAGCATGTTGTTTCTAAACTTCTGGCAGGGTGAACTGCGTAACGTTGCTGTTTTTCTCACAGACGGTGCCCAACTGACCCTACTATACTGTGTAGTTGACAAGATCAAAAACAATGGGCATACACGAAATCAAAGATATAAAATGCCGACAATTTACCCATCGCATCCTGTATGTATATACATGTGTGTGTGTGTATGAGAGAGAAAGAGAGAGGGAGAGACACAGACACACATACACACATAAATATACTCCTATACATATATACATATGCATGTGAGTGTATATGTATGTGTAATGCAAATACATGCAAAAATGAGAGAGATAGAGATAAAGAGAGCTCATTCAAGAAAATGAAGGAAATATTATACATATGTATTCACATGTGTATATACATGTATATACACATGTATGTATGTAAAATAAAGTGTATCAATAGGAGAGGTTGATCAAGTACATTGGTCTGGAGTTATTTCAAGCCGGTGCATGTCTGCTGCAGAACAATGCTACGTTCTGTAGCTGTCTTTTAGAATGCTGGAAATGTGATGATAATTTCATTGATTTTCTCCTGGAATATCATTTGGCATAATTCTTCATTCCCAAAACCACCACCACCACCGCCATCACCACCACCACCAGGAACATCCAAGATAAAACATGAGTCTGGAAATTCTTATTATGGCAGGAGTCTTTCTCCCTTTTGTTACCATTTTTCTTTTGAAAACTGCTGCTTTTATTTCAATTAATTTTTGAAAATGATGAAGAATTTAGTAAAATAACTTTGTTTAATCTGGAATTTGGAACATAAATTAACATGAAAACTTTGATGGAATGTATTCATTTAAACCATTTTAAAACAGGAAATTTGTATCATAAAACTAGTGGAAGTTTCAGGAAGTTGGTATCAAAAGAATTAATAAAATTCTAAGTTGACAAGCATGGAAACGGAAAGTCTGGTTCAAATGTTTACCATTCTCTAAATGGAAGAGAAGATTTTGCTTTAAATATTTTGCCATTCTTTAAATGGAAGAGAAGATTTTGCTTTAAATATTTTGATACCATCCTGCCTGAAACTGTTTCTGATTCTCTGATAGAAATTCATTGTTTTAAAGTGGTCTAAATTAAAACTTCCATCAAAATTTCATGCTTCCTAACCACATGGTTCTGGGTTCAATCCAAATGCATGGCATCTTGGGCAAGTGCTTTCTACTAAAGCCTTGGGCCGACCAAAGCCATGCAAGTGGATTTGGTAGATGGAAACTGAACGAAGTATGTTTTGTGTGTGTGTGTGTGTGTGTGTGTGCATGTGTGTATGTGTGTTTGTCCTTTCCCCATCACTGCTTGACAACCTGTGTTGGTGTGTTTACATCCCTGT
>NC_142948.1:5014775-5034775 GCF_046866305.1 Octopus bimaculoides | reverse complement strand
AATCGTTTAGTTAGTTGCCTTTGTCTCAATTACTTTTGGAAATAATAAAGAATTTAACCCATTAAGTCCCACTGTCCTATAACTAGGACACTAAATGGGAACATTAAATAAGCTATATCACATTGTCTCAGTGTCCTATTTATAGGACACTGAGTATTTCCATTTCTACTTGAAGTAAAGTAGTTTTAATAATCATTTTTTTCATTTTAACCTATTTTCAATCATCTGTAAAAATTTAAAAGTAATATTCAGAAATTTAAGTACTCTGGGGCTTAATGGGTTAATTAAATAACTGTCATTACTAAACTGATGTTTGGAACATAAATAAATTAACATGAAATTTTGAAAAAACAGAAAGTATCTTTGAACTATATCAGTTCCAGGCTGACTAGAATCAAAAGGCTTAACCTTTTTTTTTTCCGATCATATTTATGTTGAAATATTCTGTGTTTCTTCAATTAATTTTGAAGACAATGGAGAATTTATTAAAATTATTGTTATTGTTAAGCAGGTGTTTTGGAACATAAATTAGCATAAAATTATGATGGAAAAATTTAATCTAGGTCATTTTGCATCGTTGGACCAGAGGCAGTTTTAGGTAGTTTTAGGTACTTTTGTATCAAAAGATTTAACCATTTTTGGCTCACATGAATTCATTATGTTCCAGAGGCTTCTGGTTTTTAGATGTTGTTATCAGAATTTTAAAAGTGGTGATCAAATGTGTCCAAAGCTCAAATGCAAAGATTTTTAAGAAATGATAACCTTCAGATCAAATTCTTTACCAAATAAATTAGCACTTGTTAACCTTTGAATATTTTCACAAGCCCATTTAATTGCTCTAACATGTCCTTAATGCATGTATAATTAATTAACGTTAGAGAAGAGCATCTGCTTAACAAAAAGCACACCCAATCATCAGAAATGGCCCCTTGAGGCAAAAATTATAACTACTCCTTAATAATTTCTGAGAATCAAAGAAAGACAGAAAAAAGGATTAGCTCAGGGCTACCAAAAGGTTGATTATTCATGAAGAAAATGATGAATTTAATTTCTCTATAATTTGTTTTCCACTACCACCTTACCATTTCCACAATCAATACCATCCATGACCACCTCTCCCCAACCACTGCTAACAACATCACGAGCAGCACCACCATTGTCGGCCTCATGCTCTTTACCAATTTGTAAATAAATAATCATCAAAGATTGAAATATTCATAGACTGCTTTTATATAGCATGCCGATTCCTGAATATACCATAATTCAGCTAATCTATCGGGCATTATCTACACAAGAATCAAACATGTCTTTTTGTTAGGTTTTTTTTTCTTCTTCTTATTTCTGTAGCCATCTTAGAATGAATTCCCTTCTGTGATTCAGACTTGAGTCATTCATAATGAGACATCCAAAGTCTTTCGTAGAATTTTAGCGCTTCTCCATGCTGTCAGCCCAGTGCGAGGAAATTATTATCTTTTGGCAAGCAAATCTCCTCAAGAAATTACAGTTCATTTATGAAACCATAATTAGCAGATGCGTTTAATTGTCATAATGATAATAGGGTTTGCGTAGCATGTCAGCTGAGCTGGGTTTGCTTCATATTTGTCATTAGAATGGGAAGAAAATTTCATTTCAAATTCATTTTACTGCAAAGGCTTCGATGCTTCTTCTCTCCCAGTCTTTAACCATACGCACACACACACCCCCAGGTGCATGCATGTGTGCACATGCATGCGCATGCATATATATTGATGCTTGTTTTAATGCCAAGTTATATATATATATATATATACATATATATATATACATATATATATATATATATATATATATATATATATATATATATATATATATATATATATATATCATCATCATCATCGTTTAACGTCCGCTTTCCATGCTAGCATGGGTTGGACGATTTGACTGAGGACTGGTGAAACCGGATGGCAACACCAGGCTCCAATCTAATTTGGCAGAGTTTCTACAGCTGGATGCCCTTCCTATCAAAACACAATAGGTGCAGGTGTGGCTGTGTGGGAAGAAGTTTGCTTCCCAACGATATGGTTCCAGTTTCAATCTCACTGCATGGCACCTCGGGCAAATGTCTTCTACTATAGCTTTGGGTTGACTAAAGCCTTGAGAGTGGATTTGGTAAATGGAAACTGAAAGAAGCCCCTCATGTATATATCATTGATTTAATGTTTGGCTCCCCTACTGGCATGGGTTTGATGATTTGACAGGTTTTGATGAGGCAGAAGAATTTCTTGTTGTTTTCCAATGTCTGCTTTGGTGTGGTTTCCACAATTGGATGCCCTTCTTAACATCAATCATTGCACAAAGTGTAATGGGTGCGTTTTCTGTCGCACCAGCACTAGTGATGATCAGCTTCTAACTTGCCAGCCTAAAGCCCTTAAGTGGCCCGTATGAATGGACCAAACCAAATATGTTGAGGCAAATGTTTCATGGCCACATGCCCTTGCTATTGCCAAACCTCAATGTAATATTTCCCCATTTGCTTTCTTTGGTGCTCATTCCTGTGTCCTTCCTTCAGCTTCTTCTTTTTATTGTTTCATTTTACCTATAGTAGAAATTATTATTATTATTATCATTGTTATTATTATTTCATCCTTTTGGAGTCGATAAAATAAGTACCAATCAAGTGAAGGGCTCACTGTAACCTGCTTACCCATACCCCTGAAATTGCTGGTCTTGTTCAAAATTTGAAACTATTATTATTATTATTATTATTATAGTTATTATTAAGGCAGTGAGCTAGCAGAATCATTAGCAGACTGGGAGAAATGCTTAGCGGTATTTCATCTGCCGCTACGTTCTGAGTTCAAATTCCACGAAGGTCAACTTTGCCTTTCATATTTTCAGGGTTGATAAATTAAGTACCAGTGAAACGCTGGGGTTGATGTAATCGACTAGTCTCCACTCAACAAATCTGAGGTCTTGTGCCTCCAATAGAAAGGATTATTATTATTATTATTATATTATTATTTTTAATACTATTCTCTATATTGTAAATGTGCTGTCCACCATTAGATGACATTAGTTGACTTTGATTTAATATCTAATTATGATTTCATGGATTATATAATGATTTCTTTTTGTTCTTTTTTGCAGGTAAGTCCATCCAACATTTGCATTAGTTCTTGAAACAATTCGAAAATCTGTCATCTTTGAACATCTTATATCAGGTATGTGTTTAATTAAAACATTGTTTTTGTTTTGGTCAGATTCAGGAACATATTGATCTATATGTATTGTAAATATACATGTATCATGTAGGGCTACATTCGGTGTAAACCACATAAAGGGTGCCTGCAGACATGTGGTTGCATATAGTCTTCTGAATGAAGTGTGACGCTCAACATGTAGCATAAATGCACATGGAACATGTAGGGCTACATTTACTATAAACCAGAGGTAGGGTATTTGCAGCTTTAGTGCTACATGCAGACTTCTGAAAGAAGTACAAGGATCAACATGTAGTGCAGCCATACATGTAACATCTGGGGTTATATTCAGTGTAAGACCAGAGATAGGGTTCTTCAGAAAGAAACATAATATTGAAGGGAAAATTGCTCTGCTAGGATATATTTTTTGTTGATTTAATTATATTTCCTTCATGCTTGTTTTAATTAATTCTGAATTTGAGGAACACTTCTCTATGTTCCTTTATCAATTACAATTATACAAAATATATCAAAATCTGAATTATTGCGACCATTTCACTCTCATCATGCTCTTTCCTCCTCCCTCTCTCTTGTCTCTCCCACCATCACCAGCAACTGTATCATCTTTACTACTCCTGCTACTCATTGACACCCACCCACCCACCCCTCCACTCTTCTGCATCCCTCTCTCATTACCAGCTCATAACTCTTGTCTCATCCTTCCTTCTACCCTACCTTTATATTTTTTTTTTACCTGTACTAGGTGTGAGGAGCCATTCTGATCCCTCCGAAGGAACCTGTTCCGCCCTCCCCACATCATAGTAATTCCCTTGTCTTTTAGCATGAAGCTGACCCCCCTTGTAACCACACTTATCCCAGAGCTTGTAGTCTTACTGCAAGCTGCACAGTAATCTCATTAGAGAAGGTGGCACGAAGAAAAAAAAAAAGCTACCAAGTTCCCTCTGTAAAGTGGTTGGCATTGGGAAGGGGGGGGGGCACCTAGCCACAAAGACAATGCCAAAGTGGACATTGGAACTGAATGCTGTCCTTGGACACATCTGTTCTTGTCAAACCATCCACCCCAAGCCAGCAGGAAACACCGATATAGAATGATGATGGTAATACTTATGTATGTATGTGTGTGTGTGTGTGTGTATGTGTGTGTTTGGAGGGGAGCTCATACATATATATATGTGTATATTGTATTGTGTTTGTTTTGTTTTTTTGGTTTTATATATGTGATTCATTTAATTTTTCATTTTTCACGTGACTCATCCCACCCATAATACACTGAATAGCGAAGAATATAAAATCAAAATAACTTGTAAATAAAAGCGTATTCTTGGAAACTAAGAAAAATATTTTGCAAAAAATAGTTTCCACGAACACTGTTTTGTTTTGGTTTTTCTTGTCAATGCTTACATTTTTTTTGTCAATATATATTGGTTATAGCTATGCAAATACACATAAATGTACATACATACATCTCTTAGCCGCTTTCTCGTATATACAAGCAAAGCCATTGCTAAAAAGAACTGTTGAAATGAGTCATTGATGATGGAATGTGAGGCCCTTGTCTGACTCTTGAGCCCCGGCCAAAGATTTGCACATTCCTTTGCATAATGCAGAGAGGTGCTGGCTGGCAGAAGGACCAGGTGCCACAGTATGGACTCTTTTGACATACCTTTCCAATCCTCCAACTGAGAGGCAAACCTTCCCACATGTTGCACATGTTCTGTGGTGAACAATAGCCATGTCACAATTTACCATGGGTCAATTCCTGTGAGTTCTTTGATGGCTGACCAGGCCTGCATGGCTCAACTATTTCCTACTACAAAGCAACACACATACATACATGCATACATACATGCATACATACATACATGCATACATACATACATACATTGTTGTTGGCACTCTGTCGCTTATGATGTTAAGGGTTCCAGTTGATCCGATCAATGGAACAGCCTGCTTGTGAAATTAACGTGCAAGTGGCTGAGCACTCCACAGACACGTGTACCCTTAATGTAGTTCTTGGGGATATTCAGCGTGACACAATGTGACACAGTGTGACAAGGCTGACCCATTGAATTACAGGCACAACAGAAACAGGAAGTAAGAGTGAGAGAAAGTTGTGGTGAAAGAGTGCAGCAGGGTTCGCCACCATCCCCTGCCGGAGCCTCGTGGAGCTTTAGGTGTTTTCGCTCAATAAACACTCGCAACGCCCGGTCTGGGAATCGAAACCACGATCCTGTGACCGCGAGTCCGCTGCCCTAACCACTGGGCCATTGCGCCTCCACACATACATACACCCAGTGCAACTGGTAAAGTAGTTGACTTTAGGAAGGGTGTCTAAGTGTAGAAGCCTTGCCAAAACGGACAATTGAAGCCTGGTGCATCTTTCTGGCATGCCAATTCCCATCAGACCCTCAACCCATACCAGCATGGAAAACGGACGTTAAATAATAATGATGATGATGTGCATGTCTTTGTATTTGTCCCTCAACTCTTGATTTGTTTACATCCCTGTAACTTGGGATCCCAGGAAATAGGGATCGAAAGAATAAGTACTAACTTCAAAAAAACAAAACAAAAAAAACGGAAAATGCAAAGTAGCAGGTGGTGGGGTCCAGTTTGCTCAAAAAAACCTTACAAAAGTTTGCTCCAGCATTGCCGCAGTTCAGTGACTGAAACAACAGATAAAAAAAAAGAAAAAGGATAAAAGACACAGAATTGAAAATTAAGAGAATGACAAAGATGTAGAGAATTAGAGAGAGAGAGAGAGAGAGAGATAGAGAGAGTGAGGGATATTCTTCTCATATTCAAGTGTTATGTTACATATTTCAAAGCTAAGCACCGGTATCCTGATATTCCGTGGTCTGCGGAGACATTTATCATTTGACTATAGAAATCTTTTCGTTCTGATAGTTTTTATTTATTTGTTTTCCTTTGTTTGCTGTGTTTTCGAGAAATGGATTGATTGTGTGTCAGTTTCTGCAGGAACAACTGTTGTCATGAAATTTTCATGAATTCGTAATAATGGAACGATTAATAGAACCCAAACGAAAATGTTTCCCATAGCAACATCTGTTTGTCATGTGAAGATGCTGCTTCTGGTGGAAAAGAAACAAACAAAAAAACAAAAGCAAAACACATCTCCTTCATACATTACTACTGCTGTCACTACTACTACTACTACTACTACTACCACCACCACCACCACCACTATACTACTACCACTGCCACGACCATCACAACTACTATCATCACCACCAGAACTACCTTCACCACTATGGTTACAACCACCACCATCACAGCTGCCGCTACCACCACCACCACTACTACTACTACCACCATCTCAACCATCACCACCATCTCAACCACCACCACCGCCACAACCACCACCACCACCACCGCCACAACCACCACCACCACCACCGCCACAACCACCACCACCACCACCGCCACCACCACCACAACCACAACCACCACCACCACCACTGCCACAACCACCACCACCGCCACAACCACCACCACCGCCACAACCACCACCACCACCACCGCCACAACCACCACCACCACCACCACCGCCACCACCACCACTGCCACAACCACCACCACCACCACCGCCACAACCACCACCACCACCACTTACATTGAAGTCTTGTATATTCCTTGCATAGCTCTGCGAAATCCGTGTGAGATATTTCATATGAGAGTACCTGCACATGTATTCGTAGGTGTGCAAATGCGTGAATATGAATATGTGAATGGAAACACATGCATGTTTGTATGCATGTCACATGTGCGCATGCCATATTTGGATGTCCACATGCATGTCCCTCCAATGCAGTCGCATGTGTATGGCTAAAAGGTTTTATTAATATCATTGTCAACGGGTATTCAAGCTATTACTATGATATGTGTGTGCTTGCATGCTTAGGTGTATGATAATGATGATGATGATGTGTGTGTGTGTGTGTGTGTATGTCTGTGTGTATGTATGTATATATGTATATATGTGTGTATCTGTCTGTCTATATATATATGTATGCCTATATGTATATATGTATCTGCCTGTATATATATGTATGTATGTATCTATCTATCTCTCTCTCTCTGTCTCTCTCTATATATATATGTATATATATATATATATATATATACTTATACATTTTGATATATATATGTTTGTGTGTATATATATTTCTTCATACACCTATTGATATATGTATGTTTATATATTTATATGCACAGTGATAGGTAGAAAAATACATAACTTTTAATAGATTATTGTGTGCATCAATATATTTATATCTGTGTGTATACATATACATCCACCTGATGTATATGTGCATATTAGTATACACATATATATCATCATCAACATAACCACCTTTAAACATTATACACACACATGTGTACATACATAAATATACATAAATATATTAGTATACACACACAAACATGCACATTCTCCTATGACAACGAACACTTTTCTGGTTTCTCTGTTCCGTAACATTTTAGATGGGAATTCACATCCCTTTCAGAGTATTTCAGAATATTTTGGAATATTTCATGAGATTCTAGATAAAATAAAAAAAAAAAAAAAGGACCCTTCACAAAACAAGCCAGCAGCCCTCAATACTCATAATGTACAGCCCCTCTTATCCATTCCCAGAGAGAAAGTTGTGGAAACAACACAGATAAATACACAAATGGAGGGACTACCTTTGTGCAAAACCCTTCGTTTTTAAACAAAGGAACAAGCATTTCTTTGAAAACATTGGCAGGGTTTCACTCCAAACTATCGGCAGAGAAAATTGAATGTTGTTATATGTAATATTGTTTTGCTGTTTCTGTTGTGTTGTATCAGCACATGTTTGGAATGTAACTAGATTAAAAGTGAGTATTAATACTGACTATGTTTCTCTGTTCCTTATATATCTATATCTATCTATATATATATATATATATATATATATATATGTATATAGTTGAAATTTACAGAAAAACAAAAGACAAAGACAGGTGTATAAACAACAAGCAGGTGTTTTAGTTTGATGCTCGAGAAGGTGAGAAAGCCTTTTACATTTCGAGCCTATGCTCTTCAGCCAAAAGAAGCACGAGAGAGAATAAAAAAAGAACCTATGGATTTAGTGATCAATCATATATATATATATATATATATATAAGGGGGTGCCAAAAGAGTTCCTAGTTTTAAGGGTATCATGAAAGGCCTGGACGAAGGCCCAACTTTTCTCTCAAGGTACTCACATTCTGTCATGTATGCACACTGACATTGCACATCCAGCAGAGCATACTGGCTTCATTCCTTGCAAGCTTGCGCATGTCCTCAGCAGTCACAGCCATGTAGCATGGCTGTTCGTACACATGCTTCATACAATCTACCTTTTACTCTGAGCGAGGAGCCCTTTGTCACCAGCAGAGGTAAGGGGTCACTGAACTTTACCCAGGCTATTTTTATTCTAGCAAACATTGCCCAGGCTATTCTTATACAAGAATATTTTGAGACCTATTTTTCAAATCTCGTTGGTGCATAAAATTCAAAGGCTTCTTTGAGAATGAAATAGAATGCAGTAAACATTTAAAACAAACACTCATACATTTACACACACACACACACACACACAAACCCTCACACCACTCTCTCTTTCTCTCTCTCCTCCCCACTCTATGAAATAAATTGAATATTTAGTGAAAATATGTTGAACCATACTGTCAAACAAATTATTGAAACTGTAGATATATGAATGTAGATTGTAAAAATAAAAGTGTACATACATACAGACATACATATATACATATATATACATACAGACATACATATATACATATATATACATACAGACATACATATATACATATATATACATACAGACATACATATATACATATATATACATACAGACATACATATATACATATATATACATACAGACATATGTATATATTGTACATTTTATAATGATTTATAGAATGGTGAGTGCTTTGTTTGTTTCAATAATATGTATGAACACTTTATAGCCATGGTGACAGTGCAATTAAGTTGCTACCTTCAGAATTGGTGTCAGCTATCTATCCATCTCTCTGTCCATCTATCTCTCTCTCTCTCTCTCTATCTATCTATCTATCTATCTATCTATCTATCTATCTATCTATCTATCTATCTATCTCACTCTCTTTCTCTGTCTTCATTTATGTAGAAATAGATAAATAGATATATTCATATGCATTTACTGTTACACACACACACACACACACACACACACACACCTATATATGTACTTGCATGCATACATACATACATACATACATACACACATACATACAAACAAAAATACCTTGTTGTTAATGTTGAAATTCTAATGAAGGAGCCTTGAATCTAGGTTAGAAACCGGTTCTTTCTCTATTGGCAAGAAATCTTGAAATAAAACTGAACAATCACATGCGTGTGGGTGTATATATATATATATATATATTCACGGTGGTGCACCAGCATGACCGCAGCCACTTGGCTGAAACACATAAATAAATAAATATATATATAAAAGTAAATGAGTATATGCATATATACGTACAGGTATGTGCATACCGACATCCACCTGTATGTATAGGTGCATATCTGGGTACAGGACATTGCAAACAAACGTAGACGAGAACACACGAGCCACATAGAGAACATTCTACTTCATCAGCTACCCACGTTTTAACACCGGCGTTTCGACGAGCTTCGGGCAGGACGCAACGTTAAAACGGCTCGTCCCATGGATCGCAGATTAAATCTGTATACGCAAATTAAATCTAGCCATGGAGGAATGTAGTGGCGGACAAAAAACAAGACAGGAAAACAAACAGAAGGCTTTACGGCCAGACGAGAAAAATTATGTGTGTATGAACGCGATGAGGCACGGAACCGAGAGAGACAAAGTGGTGGCGTGTGTTACTTGGCGAAAGCCAAGGAAGGAAAGGATTATTGACCGGAAGCATGTGACCATGCCGGTGTAAAGGGAAGAGAGAGAGTGGTAGAGGGAGAAAGAGAGGGAGAAAGTAGAAGAATGGTGAGCAACGAGAGGAAAAAAGAAAAAGAGGAAATACGAGGGGGAAAAAAGAGATGCGTAGTAGTAACAGAGGAAGAACAAGAGGGGTAAGGCGAGATACGTAGTAGTACAGAGGAAGAACAAGAGGGGTAAGGCGAGATACGTAGTAGTACAGAGGAAGAATGAGGGGGGGGAGAAAGGAAAGAGAAATAATATTATTAGGGACAAAATCCAAAATTACAGGTAAAAAACTCAATTAAAATCAATTTATAAAAAATTAAAATTAAATTGAGCCTTATAGATAAAGTATATATAAAATATATAGTTTTAGGGAAAATAACCAATTTTCAAGAACTCATCGATGAAAATCCACTATCACATATAGAAAAATTAATAATTAAAAGCACAATAAATCTTTTATTATATTTATCTTATGATATTTACTTTACTTTATATTATACTCATTTATTGTGCTTTTAATTATTAATTTTTCTATATGTGATAGTGGATTTTCATCGATGAGTTCTTGAAACTTGGTTATTTTCCCTAAAACTATATATATATATATATGTGTGTGTGTGTGTGTGTGTGTGTGTGTGTGTGTGTGTGTGTGTGTGTGTGTGTGTCATCATTGGCTTTATCTTGTATCTGAGAATTTATTTTCTTCTTTGCTGAATGCTTCCTTTATGGTGATGCTGTTGATGACTCTGTAGACCAATTCTTGCAGACAAGAGTCGATGGCTTGCATAGAAGAGTCAGCAGAGGATGAGGTTCATTTTGTTCAGCCTTTTTCTTCTGTCATTTGATTTCTTTCTTTTCTCTTCTGGTGGTTTCAAAACTGTTGGTTGCCATGCTGATGGAACACTGCCAACTGGTACAGTCTCAGGCTTGTATTTCAGACGATTTGGCCATGCTGGAGCACCAGCTTGAAGGGTTTTTAGTCAAACGTAACTCCTATTTCTTATATTTTATCTTAAAGTCTGGTTCTGTTTGATCAGTCTCTTTCTGCTGAACAAAGTTATGGAGACGTAAACAAACCAATGCTGGTTTGTCAAATGGTGGTGGTGAACACAAACACAACACGTACAAAGATACACATGTAGACACACATTTATAAACACATACGACAGTCTTCTTTCAGTTTCCTTCTATGAAATACCCTCATAAGATTTTGATCAGTCCAGGGTTATAGTAGATGACATTTGCCCAGTGGTACTGAACCCAGAACCATGTGGTTCGGAAGCAAGCTTCCTATCGCATGTTAAAGAAGAGAAGTAGGGAGTTATTTGGAGCAGACGTGATTGTGAATTGTAACAGGTTGAGCAGTGCACAATCAAACTACAAGTGAGAAATAGAGACAGAAAGAGAAAAAGAGAGGGAGAGAGAGAGAGAGAGAGAATGAGAAATCTGCAGAATGGTAAGTAAATGTATATAGTAGGTGTATTTGTAGAATTGGTAGGTAGATTGGCAGGAAGAATTATTAAAAGATTGGTGGAATATAGAAGAGAGAGAGAGAGAGATACGATATGTTGCAGGGAAATTAATAAGTAATGAATGTTTAGGGAAAGAGGGATGAAGTGTGGGGTGTGGGTGGTGTGGGGGTGGGGGTGGTTCTGTGATGCAGATCAAAAACTAAAAGCAAATATTGTTAATCATAATATATAGAATATTAAAAATGCGAAAGAGGGCTTGGTGTGTTTGGTGAGAGGAATGAAAAGGAGAGGATGAGGGGGAGAGGGAGAGAATGGTTGAAATATAGAGGGAAAAAGAGAAAGAGAGGGAGTGAGTGAGAGGGGGGGTAGAGAGAAAATGATTGAAATATAGAGTGAAAGAGCGAGAGAAGGAGTGAGAGGGGGGAGAGAATGGTTGAAATATAGAGTGAAAGAGCTAGAGAAAGAGAGAGAGTGAGTGAGAGGGGACAGAGAGAGAATGGTTGAAATGTAGAGGGAAAGAGTGAGAGAAAGAGAGAGAGAGAATGAGTGAGAGGGGACAGAGAGAGAATGATTGAAATATAGGGAAAGAGTGAGTGACAGAGAAGGAAAGAGAGAGTGGTTGAGATATAAGGTGAAAGAGTGAGGAAAAGAAATAGAGGGTGAGAGAGAGGAAATGATAGAAACATAGAGGAAAGAGAGAGAGAGAGAGAGAATGATAGCAGAAGCATTGGGTAAAAGAGAGGAGAGAAAGAGGGATAAAGAATGGTTGAAATATAGAGTAAAAGAGTAAGAGAGTGAGAGATGATAGAAATATAGAATGAAAGAGAGTGAGAGAGAGAACGATAGAAACAGAGTGAAAGAGTGAGAAAGAGAGACAGAGAGGGAAAGAGAGAGAGAATGACGGAAACAGAAATACATAGAGAGAAACAGAGAAAGAGAAAGATAGAAGCAAGGAAATATAGAGTGAGAGAGAGAGAGAGAGAGAAAGGAAAAGAAAAAAAGTGCAGTGATAATGGTGGTGGTGGTGGTGGTGGTGGGGTCGGAGGAGGGGGTTGTCATAGAGAATATAACTTGAAGATTGATATATAGTTAAAGATATGCGTGTATGTTTGTGTGTGTGTGTATGTATTTATGTATGTGTCTATGCATCTGTGTGTGTGTGTGTGTGTGTGTGTGTGTCGGAGCAAATAAGAAATGATAATATAAGAGAGTGCATATTTGATGGTTGGTGTTGCACGTGAAGAGAGAGAGAGAGAGGGGGGGCTGGAGGGGTAGAAGGGTAGGTTGGGTGGAGGGGGTGGAAATATTAAAGTGCATAACTGAAATTAATGGAGTGTAGAAAATGAGAGGTTTATATTGAAATGGGGTGCACCGCATTCTCTGTTGTATCTGGAGAGACGTGTGGTGTGTGTGTGTGTATTTACATGTGTGTAGGCATGTAGGAAATATGTCTTTGCCCATATTTATATATTGGTGGATTTGCAACATACACACACACACACACACATATATTGAAAAATCTGTATGTGTATCTATTTATCTATCAGTCTATCTATCTATCTATCTATTTGTCTACCTGTCTGTCTGTCCATCTGTCTATCCACATTCCTACTTGCCTATCTAACTATATACCTTCTTGCCTATCTATCTACCTACCCATCTACCTATCTATTTATCTATCTCTTTATCTCCCTATCTATCTATGTGTATATCTATCCATCTATCTATCTTTCTATAATATCTGTCTGTCTATCCATCTGTCCATCTATCTATGTCTATCTATATATCTATCTATTTATCTATCTATGTGTATATCTATCCCTCTGTCTATCTTTCTATAACATCTGTCTGTCTATCCATATGTCCATCTACCTATCTATTTATCTATCCACCTTTCTATAGCTATCTATATATGTGTATATCTGTCTGTCTATCCATTTATCTATTATTCTATAATCCCCTCTCTTACATCCACCTTCCCCTTCTCCCTCCTCGTCAACACCCTCTCATAAGCTCATCCCACCACACTCCTACTCTACCTTCCCACTCCACCCCATCCAATTCCTTACACCCACCACCCACCCCTACCCACAGACCCCTACCTCTACCCCACCCTAAGCCTAACCCACACTCCACCCATGCCTTCCCCACCTCCCAACACACTCACATCACACCACACCAATACCCTCGCATCACACCACGCACACCACACCAATACCCTCGCATCACACCACGCACACACTACAACTGACCAACTACTAACTCCCTTTCTCCCTTCCCCATTTTCACACTACATACATCAAGATCACCAGCATTCTACCTCCCACACAGCCCCTCGTTCCCGATCACCGTTTGTTATCTCCCCCTTTCTTAGCTCTCCTGAAATAAGAATTTCTAACTTCCGGTCAGTCATTGTTATGATCGGCCATTATTATGATTGACCGTTGACTGAACACTATTCAATTTTTTTTCTCCGTGTTTTTCTCCTTGTCTCCGTATTCTTTCTGTTGAAGAGCGTAGCTCGAAACGTCAAAGACTTTCCGTATTCCCGAGCGTCATACTAATATATACTTTTGTTATTTACACCACCTGTCCTCGTCTGTTGTTATTATTTGTATATTCTCCCACATTCTATATGTATGTATGTATGTATGTATGTGTGTATGTATGCATGCTAACGATTCTGCCAGCTCGGCACCTTAACAATAATAATAATAATAATAATAATAATGGTTTCAAATTTTGCCACATGGGCAGCAATTTGTGGGGAGGGGATGAGTCAATTACATCGACCCCAGTGTGTAACTGGTACTTACTTTATCGACCCCGAAAGGATGGAAGGCATAGTTGACCTCAGCAGACTTTAAACCCAGAGATAATAATAACCCTTTCTTCCGTAGGAAATTTTGTTGGCAGGGGATAGTCAATTTCATTGACCCCAGTGTATGACTGGTATTTATTGCATTAACCCTGAAAGGATGAAATGCAAAGTCAACCTCAATGGAATTTAAACCAATAATAATAATAATAATAGTAATGATAATAATAATAACGATGATGATGATAATGATAGCAGTAATGATAATACGAACCAATATACATTCAAGGATGTTCACATAACTTACACATTGAAATATAAATGTTAATATTAATATTATATTAAAATAACCATTAAGCAAATGTATAAAAAATAATGTTATTAACATCATATTCAAAATTGATAGGCATTTCAGTACTGTTATTCATATTTTCTTGTATTTTGTATGCATATATTTAAATATTTATTAGATTTCAATGCATACATGTGTGTGTGTGTGTGTGTGTGTGTGTGTGTGTGTGTGTGTGTGTGTACATATGAATATATGTACTCATATATATATATTTATATATATATAGATACATGCAATTAGAAAGTTAAAGATTTGGATAGAAATCTTGTAGAATGCTATGCAAAGCTCATCGACAGTTACTGGCTACCTGATGTCATCATACAGTGGAAATGCTACTGCTATTATCCTTTACTCTCTTTTACTCTCTTACTTGTCTCAATCATTTGACTGTGGCCATGCTGGAGCACCGCCTTTAGTCAAGCAAATCAACCCCAGGACTCATTCTATGTAAGCCTAGTACTTATTCTATCAGTCTCTTTTGCCGAACCGCTAAGTTACAAGGACATAAACACACTAGCATCGGTTATCAAGCGATGTTGGGGGGAGACACACATACACATACACACACATACATATATATATGCATATATACAACGGGCTTCTTTCAGTTTCGGTCTACCAAATCCACTCACAAGGCTTTGGTCGGCCTGAGGCTATAGTAGAAGACACTTGCCAAAGGTGCCACAGAGTGGGACTGAATCCGGAACCATGTGATTCGTAAGCAAGCTACTTACCACACAGCCACTCCTACGCCTATTGAATATACATCAAGTGGATGAAACAGAGAATAACCAGCGAGAGAGAGAAATTATTGTTTGAGAACTATCAAGCTCAAACTTCTTTATGAAAATAGTTTGGGAACGATGGATATATATTCTTTTCTGTTCTAGGCACAAGGCCCGAAATTTTTGGGGAGGGAGTCCAGTCGATTAGATTGACCCCAGTACACAACTAATACTTAATTTATCGACCCCGAAAGGATGAAAGGCAAAGGTCAACCTCGGTGGAATTTTCACAAGGCCAGCAATTTTAGGGGAGGGGATAAGTCAATTGCATTGACCCCTCTCCCAGTATTCATCTGGTACTTATTTTATTGACCTCAAAAGAAATATCAATTATAACAACTGTAATAATAATATTAATAGTAGTTGTAATTATTCTAGTCATGGTATGGAGCAGATAATCGGATGTTGTTATACAACGCTGATCACAATGCACTTCATACTATTTTGGTTTTTGAATGATACTACCTGGCTAGGAATGGACGCACGTGGCTTAGTGGTTAGGGTATTGGACTCGTGATTGTAAGATTGTGGTTTCGATTCCTGGACTGGGCGATGCATTGCCTTCTTGAGCAAAACACTTCATTTCATGTTGCTCCCGTCCACTCAGCTGGCAAAAATGAGTAATCCTGTGATGGACCAGCGTCCCATCAAGGTGGAGAATATATACGCCATGGAAACCGGGAACTGGCCCTTATGAGTCGGCATGACTTGAAATGGTAACTGTACCTTTATATTTTTACCTGGCCAGGTAAGCAAGTCAAGATTCTCCCTGATCAGAAGGCTATTTCATCACACAGCGGAGTGGACTGTGAAATGAAGTGCCTTGCTCAAGAACACAATGCACAGCTTGTTTGAGAACTGAAACCACGATCTCACAATCTCGGGTACAACACCTCAGACCACTAGGCCACGTGCATGCACAATTATCATAATGAAGCTAATAATGATTGTGATTGCAGTGGTGATGATGATGATGATGATGGCAGTGGTGATTGTGGCGATGATGATGATGGAAACAAAGGCAGATCATTAGTGTGTTTTGTGTATACAGTCAGTGAATATTGCAAGGAAGATTCTGGCCTTCGTTTCTGTGGATGGTTCTAATTCAATTCCCTTTGTAATCTTGACATGTATAATGGTGAATATGGATTATGCAGGATTTCCTTTAGCGTTCCCTGATAAAGACGTACAGATACAGAAAGATTGGTGGAAGGTGTACGTAATTATATATGTGTGTGTGTACATACAAACATACATATATACACATATAACATATTTACTCATATATATATTTACATATATATGTATGTGTGTGTGTATATATATATATATATATATATATATATACAGATACAAACATGTTTAGTTACATATACTTACATGCACCTGTATGCATATATATGCATGTTTATTTGCACATATATATATATACACACACACACATATATGCACATGTATATTTTCATATGCATGTATACATATATATATATATATATATATATAGTAACAAACTAAGGAAATATAATATATATATATATATATATATATATATATATATATATATATATATATATGTTATATACACACGTGTATATACTTACATATACAAATTTATGTATGTATATATATATATGTGTAAATACATATATATATATATATATATATATATATATATATATATATATATATATAAAACAATAGAATGAACATATATATGTGTGTGAGTGTGTATATATATATATATATATATATATATATATATACATGTATAATGATGATGATGATGATGATATAAGTATATATATATATGTATATGTATAGTCTGATATGCTTGTATTTCATTTTACATTTTCAAAATATGGAATGTTCGTCACACAAGGAAAGTAGATTACATACTTCTATACTTCTGTGCCTCTCTAATAAAACCATTAATTGGCGTCTAGTTCTCTGCTACTATCTATAGAATTCTTCATGAATTCAGTGTAGAAATCTCCAAGACAGACTCTATCTTACAATACCACTTGGCATTGTCTGTTTCCCAATTTTTACAGATTTTGGAAGCACATGCCAAATTCTAAAGAAATTCTTCACAGCTAAATTATGGAAATTTTCAATTAGAAATTAGCAACAGTGGAAGCAACAGTAGCAGCAGCAGTAGTAGTAGTTGTTATTGTAGTGATGTTGGTTGCAGTGGTGGTTGTAATGGATATCGTAGTAGTAGTCATGATGGTTTTCATTGTAGTGGTGGACGTAGTAGTAGTAGTAGTAGTCGTAATGGTGTTGGTAGTGGTGATGGTATTGGTGGTAGTAGTAGCAATGTTGGTTGTGGTTGTAGTGGTGGTTGTAATGGAGGTAGTAGTAGTAGTAGTCATGATGGTGTTGGTAGTGCGGTAGTGGTGGTGGTGGTGGTAGTAGTGGCTGTTATTGTAGTTGTGCTGGTGGTGATAGTAATAGTGGTGGTGGTGGTTGTGGTAGTAGTAACAATAGTAGCAGCAGCATTTATAGATGCTGTCGATGTTGTTGTTTAACCCCAGGTCATCCCTGAATGAGCAGACGAATGATCAAAAACATGTTTCTGTTGTAATCACAATCATTGTGCCCCACTTTTCCAGGCACAATGCATCTAGGAGCACATCCTTTGATAGAGATTTGGCTGTTATTTATAGCAGAGCAAGCAGCTGTATTTAACCCTTTTTTCCTACCAACTCTCTCAAAACCACCCTTGTTTCAATGATACAAACTTTCTTTTTAAAAGTAATCTAAATTAACAAAAGGCTGGAGGTTGGCAATCAATATAGTATTTGCCTACATGTGGATGCATGTAGGTTCATTTTTGATAACACGCTCATGTATTATATAAAAAGAAAAGAAAAAGAAACTGCACATATAATGCATAACTTAGAAGCAGCGCTACGTATGTGCCTACACATACGAGCTTGAGACATGGCCACCCTCAAGCACTTCTCATGAGGAATTCCGGAAGGAGCTTTGTGAGACCACTGCAGAGACGCTTCCAGAAAAAAACAATTTCAGTATTCTGTTGTGTCTGGGGAGAGTCATTCCCTTTTGGTGCCTCATAATTTAACACACTCACCGGGGAAATTTACACTTATTCCTTATTTCTATTTTCCTAAAATTTTCGTTGCGTCTTGCAATTTTTTCAATTGTTTTATTGGAAAGGTTGGATGACACAGCAAAGACTTTAGAAAAATAAAAAAGAAACAAGTGGAAATTTTACCGGTGAGTGTGTTAAATTATAAGGTACCCAGAAATATGGTGACAAATAGGGTAACAAAAGGGTTAATGTGATCCAAATTAAAAACATTTCACCGAAATTTTATATCAATTTATGCCCCCACACACCAGCTGAAATTATGACAGTTATTTTATTGAATTCTTTATTATTATCAAAAGGAATTGAAACAAAAGTAAAGTATTTCAACGGCTCCTGGTTCTGTGATACGAATTTTCTGTTTTAAAGTAATCCAAATTATACTCTTTTACTTGTTTCAGTCATTTGACTGTAGCCATGCTGGAGCACCGCCTTTAGTCGAACAAATTGACCCCAGAACTTATTCTTTGTAAGCCTAGTACTTATTCTATTGGTCTCTTGTGCCGAACTGCTAAGTTATGGGGGATGTAAACACACCAACATCGGTTGTCAAGCAATGGTAGGAAGACAAACACAGACACACACACACACACACACACACACATATATATATGATGACTTCTTTCAGTTTCCATCTCCCAAATCCACTTTGATTAGCCTGAGGCTGTAGCAGAAGGCACTTGCCCAAAGTGCCACGCAATGAGATTGAACCCAGAACCATGTGGTTGGTGAGCATGCTACTTACCACACAGCCACTCCAGTAACAAAAGGGTTATCATGAGCCAAATTAAAACCTTTTACTAAAATTCTCGTTAATTGATGTTCCAAACAGATTAACAGTGACAATCTTGTTTTACTAATTTCTTCATTATTTTCAAAATGAACTGAAACAATAGCCGTTTATTTTAGTGGAAATAAGGTAACAGAATAGTTAAACAGAAGTTGTTGAGTGAATCCGCCTCTGCCTTTTCCAGAATGGCAAATATTTGAACCAAGACCTTCTAGTTCCCTGCTTGCCAACTTACAATATTCTTAACCACCCCATCTGAGAATGTGCTTGGGTTTTAGAATTATCTGATTTAAGGAGATGTAAACCAAAACCAGATTAATAGCAATCGATTTAGTTTGCTGAATTTTTCATTATTTTCAAAATTATTTGAAACCAGGGCATTGCATTTCAGCAGAAATATTGTAATATAAGTGTTAAAATAATCTAAATTAAAACCCTCCATCAGAATTTCCTCTTATATTCCAACC
>NC_142948.1:5007275-5009775 GCF_046866305.1 Octopus bimaculoides | reverse complement strand
ATGTGGCTGATGCCAGTACCTCTTAACCCACTCCAATACCGGTGGCACATAACAAGCACTATCTGAACGTGATCGATGCCAGGCCTGCCTGGTATCAGTTATGTACTGGGGTTGATGTAATCAACTTGCCCCTCTCCCAAAATTGCTGGCCTTGTGCCAGAATTTGATACCATTATTACATGTGAAAATGCTATAAAGGCGGTGCTCCAGCATGGCCACAGTCAAATGACTGAAACAAGTAAAAGAGTAAAAGAGTAATGAGTACAACAAAAGGCGTTTTTTTCTGATCAACAATACATAAAGGAGTAACTGACATAAAACCCCTTCTGTTGCTCCCATCCAGTGTTTTGGAACTTTATTGTCTTGAAAATCTAACATTACAGAAATTGTATAAAAACTCTGTTGCTATTTGCAGTCATTTTACAGAGATTGCAATGGGTTTGGTTTAAGGAGCAGTCTCTCCTCACCGGCCCCAAAATCCCTTTTATTCTTTGAAAGACTTTATTCGTGTAATGCCCTGAAGCACTTGGAAATAAGAGTTTAAACAGTTCATATTGGATAGTTTCTCCTTTTGCTTGCCATGACACATGGTTTCATGGGGGAGAGAGAGAAAGATGAAGAGAGCTAAATACATGTGTTTGTGTGTAGTGTAGTGTAGTGTGTGTGTGTGTGTAGTGTAGCGTGTGTGTGTGTAGTGTAGTGTGTGTGTGTGTGTAATGGAAAGGGGACAGAATATATTGCTGTGCCCTCAAGCAAGTTACAGGATTTCACTTCTTATAAGAAAGACCAAAAATAAAAAGGATTTTAAGGTAAGCTAGGGGGAATTATAGTGATGGTCATGGAAGGGAGGAAAATGGCGTAGGGGTGATTCCTCTTGAGAATTTTGTTTGGAATAGCAAGAATAATTGTTGTTGTTGTGGTGGGGGTGGGTAGTGGTAACGGCATCGGTTCTGCTGAGGATGGGTTTGAAGTTAGTGGAGATGGAGTGGAAGGCATTGTTAGTCATGCTTCTGGTGGTGTAGGGACCAGTAACAGCTTGCATCACTAAAGATAGCAAGGAAAGGTTTACCACCTTGTTCATATTTTTTTTTTTTTTTTTGCATTCCACAACTGGAAAATTACCTTGTCTTATTTACATTCTGGGTTCAAATCCTGTCACAATCATTTTTTTTTTTTTTTGCCTTTCATCTTTCTGTGGTTAATAAGAAGAAATACAAGTCAAGTACCAGGGTCAAATGAAGTGACCAATCCCCTCTTGCTAAAATTGCTGGCCTTGTGCCAATATTATTATTAATATTATTATCATTATTATTAAAGTGACATGCTGGCAGAATTGTTAAGATCCCGGAAAAATGCTTTGCTGCATTTTGCCCCTCCAAATGTTCTAAGTTCAAATTCTGCTCAGGTGACTTTACCTTTCATTCTTTCGAGGTCAATTAAATAAGTACCACTTATGCACTGGGGTTGATGTAATCGACTTCATCCCTTCCCCTGAATTTGAGGCCTTGAACTTCCAGCAGAAAGAATTATTACTATTATTATTATTAATT
Organism: Octopus bimaculoides; assembly: GCF_046866305.1. Classification (NCBI taxonomy): domain Eukaryota; kingdom Metazoa; phylum Mollusca; class Cephalopoda; order Octopoda; family Octopodidae; genus Octopus; species Octopus bimaculoides. Next base: position 5,008,225 of record NC_142948.1, on the reverse strand, counting down.
ATTATTATTATTATTATTATTATTATTATTATTATTATCATCATGAAGGCGGTGAGCTGGCACAGTTTTTACTGTACCAAGTAAAACAACAATAATAATAATAATAATGATAACAATAAATTAATCATAAATCTCCTGAGATCCATGGTCAATAACATGAGACATGGATGCAGAAGGTGTGAAGAAAATAGTTTATTAGCAAATTCCTTCAAGCAGAACTGTCTTGGAGAGATGAACATCTTGGTGAAGAAGAAATCAAAATGGGAATCGCTACAGTATTATTCACATACCATGAGTAGCTATTACAGCGGCAGTGATGGTGGTGGTAGTGGTAGTGGTGGTGCCAGTGGTGGCGGCGGTGGCGGTGGGGGTTTTGTTGTTGTTATTAAGGTGTCGAATTGGCTGAATCATTACGGTGGTAGAACGATGTGCAATATTCATTCCGGCTCTCTGTGTTCTGGGTTCAAGTCCTGCCAAAATCAACTTTCCTTTTCGTTTCTCTGAGGCTCAGTGAAATATACCCTCAACCTTGTATAGTATTTGGGTTCATCTTATCAGCTAAATCCCCTTCCCTTTAAATCGCTGGCCCTATGAGTGTTGGCAACTGGAAAGGTATCCAGCCTTAAAAAAAAAAACCACTGTGAATATGGAAAACTCAATATTAAATTATTATTATTATTATTATTATTATTATTATTATTATTATTATTATTATTATTAATATTAGGCGGTGGGCTGGAAGAATTGTTAGCACGACAGGCAAAATGTTTAGCAGTATTTTGTCTGCCGCTATGTTCTGAGTTCAAATTCCACTGAAGTCGACTTTGCCTTTCATCCTTTCGCGATCGATTAAACAAGTACCAGTTCTGAACTGGAGTCGATGTAATCAACTTAATCGCTTCCCCCAAATTTGAGGCCTTGTGCTTCCCATAGAAATTATTATTATTATT
>NC_142948.1:4987275-4999775 GCF_046866305.1 Octopus bimaculoides | reverse complement strand
TCTTTCTCATTGTTAATTTGGTGTTGGGAACATAAATTAACAAGAAATTTTAACGGAAGGTTTTAATTTAGATCACTTTAATCCTTTAGTACTCAGATTAGTGGATGCACAATGGCCCAGTGGTTAGGGCAGCGGACTTGCGGTCATAGGATCGCGGTTTCGGTTCTCAGACCGGGCATTGTGAGTGTTTATTGAGCGAAAACACCTAAAGCTCCACAAGGCTCCGGTAGGGGATGGTGGCGAACCCTGCTGTACTCTTTCACCACAACTTTCTCTCACTCTTACTTCCTGTTTCTGTTGTGCCTGTAATTCAAAGGGTCAGCCTTGTCACACTGTGTCACGCTGAATATCCCCAAGAACTACGTTAAGGGTACACGTGTCTGTGGAGTGCTCAGCCACTTGCATGCTAATTTCACGAGCAGGCTGTTCCGTTGATCGGATCAACTGGAACCCTCGACGTTGTAAGCGACGGAGTGCCAACAACAACATACTCAGATTATTATTTTAGATGCAGTTTTATTTATTTACATTGCTTTGAATTAATTATGAATTAATTTCTGTCTTCAAGGGTTTGACACAGTGCGAGTTTATTTTTAGAATGACATTGTAGGGTAGTCATGAGGGGACCAGATTTGGCCTGTTCGAATATAAGGCAGGTAAAATGTTTTGGCTGGATATGGCCGGTTTAAATGCTAAAAGGCTAAAACAGAAAGTCTGTTTCATAGATCCAGGGCAGTTACAGGTGGATTGACATCAAAAGGTTTAAGGTAGCATGGAAAATAACAAAATCCGAAAGGATTAACGACAGAGTCAACCTTAGCGGAATTTGAACTCAGAGCATAAGGATGGATGAAATACCGCTAAACATTTTTGCCTGGCATTCTAACAATTCTGCCAGCTCACCACCTTACTATAATAATAATAATAATAATAATAATAATAATAATAATAATACTAATAATAATAATGATTATGATGGTGATGATGGTGAAGAATTCCAACTCAGTAAATTTCTGTGTATCCAAATGTGAATGTATCGGAGCGTCACAGGTGACTCATCTAATATCTGAAGCATGGAAGACAATGTAGAGAAATGACAGCAATAATTCAAGTGATGAGGATGATGATGATGATGATGATGAGGAAGAGGAGGCTGAATTATGATGATTGTCATAATGGCAATCATGTTGAGTATAGTCATAATGATGAGTAGAAGAGTATGGCAATGTTGATGATAGTGATGACGATGAAGAAGACGATGACTGATGATTATGATGACGATGATGGGCATGATGATGATGATATTGACGATGGTGATGACAATGATGATGATGTTGTTGATGAAGACGCTGATTATAAAGATATTGTTGCTGTTGATGATGGCAGCAATGGGTTTATGGTGATGGTGATGATGATGACAACGGAAAAGAAATATCTATCTTTCTCCTAATTGCTTTCTCTTACGGCTTTCTTTTGGAAACAAACAAAAAATTGAAAAGGAATAAAAATAAATAAATAAAGCAATAAACTATGAAATCATGAAACAAGAAAACAAAATCAATAAAAATATTAAAAAAACAAAAGAAAGAGTAAGAAAATACATCATGGGAAAGTGGTGTGTGTGTGTCTGTGTGTTTGCGTGTGTTTATGGTGTGTGTGTGGTGTGTAGGGAGCAAGGACAGCTTGCAGTGGAACAGGAGACGATCCATATAAATATGGACTCAAGAATAAAATAATAATTAAGTCCATTTGAAATTCTGTTGGGGTCATAAACTATGTGAGTGAGGCAAGGGTGCAGAACGAAGGGCCACTAGCACCCTGTTGTTCTCCAATCAGTAAATATATGCGTGTCTGTGTGTGTGTGTGTGTGTGTGTGTGTGTGTGTGTGTGTGCGCGCTTTGGAAAGCTGCTTGCCATTTTTTTTTTCCAATTGCGGAATAAATGACTTCTCCTTATTTATCTGAAGAAAGATGACGATATATTAAGGGAAGCGTCCCCTTATCTCCCATCATCCGCCACGCTGTGTCAACTAGACTATGTAATGGAATAATTCTTGAAGACAGAGAAGAAGAGGAAGAAGAGAATGAAAGGGAGAGAGAGAGAGAAAGGTGAGAAGGAAAGGCAGTGATGCATAGGAGAATATAAGAGAGGGTTACTTGGAAAGTAGAGAGGAAGGAGAAAAAGATAGATAGATAAACAGAGAGAAAGAAAGAGAGAGAGAGGGAAGAGAGAGAAGGAGGGAGTGAGAAATGTAGAAATTTGTGAAAGACAAAAGGAAGAAGAATAATATATTCATCATCATCATCATCACCATCATCACCATCCTCCTCCACTACTTCTTTCTCCTCCTCCCCCTCCTCTTCATCATCATCATTGTAGTTGTCATTTCCTCAGGAGCGAAGATGAGACACATACATACATACATACACACATACACACACACACACATATATATATACATATACACACACACATATATATGTATGTATATATATACATATATATACATATATATGTATGTATATATATACATATATATATATATATATATATATATATATATATATACATATATATATATATATATATATATATATATATATATATATATATATCTATATATGTATATATATATATACACACACAGCTTTGCAATCAATGAGTTGCTGCCAATGTTGTGCCTTGTTGTGTTGATATATTGCTGTCTCTCTTTCTGCGGTCGGAATTGAAACAGCCAGCATCGGTCCAGGCTGTGACTCAGATGGTAGCGCCACCTGGATGCCATTTTAAATAATTCAGAACTTCTTCGGCAGAAGAGAATATATCTTCCTCATCACATACACATCGCTCTCGCGTGAGTATGTGTGTGTATGTGTGTGTGTGTGGCCATGCTGGGGCGACACCTCGAATGGTCTAGTTGATCAAATTGATCTCAGAATTTGCTCTTTTTAAAGCCTGGTGCTTTTTCTCTTGTCCCTTTCATTCTAACCCCTAAGTAATAGGAATGTAAACGAACCAACATTGGGTGAAAAGTTGTGAGAGATAAACACACACACACACTCATACACACATACACACACACACACTTTCTGCAGTTCTCTAAGTAAGCATGTCTGGGCTGTTTGTTATTTAGTACTCTTGGAGATTGTTCATCTCACCTGGAATCATAATGGGGTTAGCAACAGGAGGAGCATCTGCCCCAACATGCTTTCATTGAATTCCAACAAAGCATGGAAAAGTAAATGGGCTCTTTTTCTTCTTCTTCTTCTTCTTCTTCTTCTTCATCCTCCTCCTTTTTCTCACTATGTTACTACAATGCAATAAGACCTGTACAGCTTCATGTAATTTATTTCAATCTGTCGAGGGTCAGCCCTAAGAGGTAACAAGAGTGGCAGTCATCTGACACAATGTGATGTGTTGCTTACAGCCTCCCAGATATTGGTGCTGGCTGTGGCAATGAGAAAACTAACTTTGAGCTAAGTTTCTCTCATCTAGCCATATGGCTACTCAGCTGACAGCTGGTCACATAAGGGTGTGTGTGTATGAGAGAGGGGGGGGGGAGAAAGAGAGAGAGAGAGAGGGAGAGAGAGAGAAAGAGAAAGCAAGAAAATGAGTCAATGATGATAAATGACAGATTTGACCAGAAAAAAAATCCTTGTGTCATCCACAGCAGTGAAATTAAATTTCTTCTAACAAGAAACTAAAAGATGATAAAAAACAATCCCCAAAATGAGTGTTTTTATTTTAAATCCATAAGGTGAAAGAAAAATATATCAAATATTTGACAGCATCCAATAAATTCTTTGCAAGAATTACGATACTATTTTTTAAAATATTTTTGTGGGTTTCTTGATTATGTTTTGGCACCAATTTTACAGATTACTTACTTTAAATTATAAGGTCAAAATGATTATAACCAAAATTAGATTTACCACTTTGGTGGTAGCATATTTATCTTGTGCTTAATTAAACAATTCTGCTAATTTCAAAGTGATTATATTTGAATTAAAACCTTTCCATAATTTATTTCATGTAACAAAACAAAACAACCCAAGATATGTTTGCAAAATAGTATTTGAAACACTGGGGTGATAGTTAAAAACAAAAAAACAAACAAACAAACAAAAAAAACAAAAGATATTTTAATTTAATTAGATCCTTCCAAATTCTTCATTATTTTCAAAATTAATTAAAACACATGAATGAATGAATGAATATCCGCGTTATGTTGATTGTCAGGGGCTGCAAATACAACCTCTTAGTTTTTTTCTTTTATTCTTTTACTTGTTTCAGTCATTTGACTGTAGCCATGCTGGAGCATTGCCTTTAGCCGAACAAATTGACCCCAGGACTTTGTAAGTCTAGTACTTCTTTTATCGGTCCCCTTTGCCAAAGCACTAAGTTACTGCAACGTAAACGCACCAACATCGGTTGTCAAGTTATGTCTATATGTTTTCTTTTTCTAGATAAATAGGGTCAGTTGGCCCTGAGGTCTCTTCTGATTCGATTTACTACCAGGGTTGCCCTTAGTTATGTTATGGGGATGTAAACAATGCTGGTTGTCAAATGGTGGCGGGGACAAAGACAAAAACACACACACATATATATACATACCAACACCAATTGTCAAACAATGATGAAAAACATACACAACCACACATATATATATGTATATATATGTATATGTATATATATATATATATGTATATATATATATATATGTATATGTATGCAGAGCTCTCAACTGGAAGCACTTGCAAGTGCAAGTTGTTTGCAAAACACACACATACATACATGTACACACATAGTCGTGGCCAAAAGTTTGGATCCTTTCTTTGAGAATTAAAATTGTTATGCCCAAGTACAATTCTAATCAAATATATACAACGTATATATTTGAGCATTTAATACACAAATTCTAATATTCAGGCCCATGTCCCAAACTTTTGACCGAGTAATGATATATTGCAAATTAAATATAACTTTGGACACTTAATATAAAAGTTCTAATTTTCAGACCTACGTTCCAAATTTTTGGCTACGACTGTATGTGTACGATGGGCTTCATTGTGCTTCTGTCTGATAGGTTCACTCACAAGATTTTGGTTTGGCCCGTAGCAGTAGAAGACACTTGTCCAAGGTGCCACACAGGAGATCTGACCTGTTGGGTCAACAGGGACAAAAACCCATAAACAGCATATTCTTTTGTAAGTAATAGCAATCATGAGTGACCAGGTTTGGTTGGGGAAGAGGGCTGTGAGAAACCTGGCTATATAAGCCCACTAAACATTTTGTCAGATGCTCTACCGATTCTGCCATTCCCAGAATCTAGAATGAAATATTAACACTAGGAAGTGAACTGTAAACGGAATCATATACACATACAATTTTTTTGAAGATTTGAAGTGAATTTGTTGGAGAAATACATTTAAAGAAATTATAAAATATCGCAGAAACTTCATTAAGATTTTCAAAGAATGGAAATAAAAGATGATTAGAAGAATTGATTTAGGAAAAATATAGATTGGTTAGATTGAAGAGAATGGTAAATTATAAGAATTAACAGAGGAAGAAGTTTGCAGATTAAATAAGAATTTGTATTGGTTTAAGTGGAAATAGAAGTAGTGGAGAGAGAGAAAAACTGCTGGAATGGTCATAAAAAGAGAGGAAATATATGTGTATATATATATATATATATATATATATATATATATATACAGAGAGAGAGAGAGAGAGAGAGAGAGAGAGATGTATCTATCTTTTTCTTTCTTTTTCATTTTCTCTTTCAATACATGCATACATACATTCATACCTACATACATACATACAAGTTAAATTTGTAAAATAAAAATATAAGAAATCCAAGTAGATGCAAGTGAAATGATATATATATATCTATACATATGTATGTATGTATCTATATGTGTACATGTATGTATAATATATGCATATGTTTATACATATATGTATGCATATGTGTGTGTATATATAAATATATATATGTATGTATGTATATATATATATATGTATATATATATATATATATATATATATATATATATGCACACACATAAATATATATGTATATGTATATATATAGTATATGCATATATATACATACACACACATACATATGTATATGTTACATACATACATATATGTATATAAATATATATATATATATGGAGGAAGAATTGGAAGATAGCATAAATAAATAATAAGGATGTAGGAATTGGAAGAAAGTCCTAGAAATAAGATACTAGAATATAGAAAACGTGTATAAATAATAAATAAAAGGTGATAATTTAGAAAAGGTAAAAGAAATAATGAAATGAACTAAATGTCAGATAAGAAAGAATTGAAACAGAAGTGAAAACCTGTAAAAAAAAGGCATCGGATTGATTGAAGAGTGGATGGAACATTTTGAAAGAACTAGAAAGATCTTTGGAAGAAGGAACAATGAAAAATTTAGGAAGGTTTTTGTACATTCAATATTAAAGAATTTGTGAAAAGAACAATGTGGAATGTGATATGTAATTAGCAGAAATCTAGTTAATATTTCCAGAGAAATCTGGATTTTTATAGATTTCTTGCTTTTTGCCTTTTCTTTTTCGTTGTTAATTCTAAAACATTTAATAAACCACTCACTATTTTTATTCGTCAAGCGATATTTTCTAGGTTTATGTTTTTGTCTTCCATTCTGGGCTTCTATACAATTTCATATATGGCTGTTCTGTTTTTACTCATTTGTTTGTCTTTTATTATATATTTTTTTTATATTGATTTTCTTTTTTATTTATTTATTCTTTTCTGGCTCTGTTTACAATATGACGATGTTTTAACCACTAGATGGAGTCTGTCATCTTCATAGATGAAAATATTCCATTTTCTATCGTTGAAAGATAATTTTTGGGCTACTGAGATGTTGTTGTTGTTGTTGTTATTGTTGTTGTTGTTGTTGTTGTTCTTCTTCTTCTTCTTCTTCTTCTTCTTCTTCTTCTTCTTCTTCTTCTTCTTCTTCTTCTTTTTCTTCTTTTTTTTCTTCTTCTTCTTCTTCTTCTTCTTCTTGCTGTTGTTTAATTTTCATTTTGGTTTATTTATCTTTTGTTTCATGTTTCAGTCAGCCAATCATGAACAGGGATTAATTCACTTCATTCTTCCTTCCATCTTCCTGATTAGTTCGTTGCATAGGATCTCTCACTACGAACTCACACTCACACACACGCACACACTCACACATGTATATGTGGTGTGTGTTGTTAACTGACAGATGACTGACAAAAATAAGTCTAAAAGATATGAGGAAATTAAAAATAACAACAATGATAGAAAGAGTAATAATAATAATCGTTTCAACTAAAAGCACAAGGCCAGAAATTTTGTGGGGAGGGGGCTAGTCTATTACATCGACCACAGTATTTCTCTGGTTCTTAATTATCGAGCACGAAAGGATGAAAGGCAATGTCGACCTTGGTGCAATTTGAACTCAGAACATGAAAACGAACAAAATGCCACTAAGCATTTTGTATGGCATGCTGATGATGATGATAATAATAATAATGATAAAAATGATAATATTAATAATAATAATGAAAATAATGATGATAATAATAATAATAATAATAATGATGATGATGATGATAAGTTCTTAATAATAGTAATAATAATAATAATAAATCAAGTAAGATACTTTTTAACTAGATAACATTTAAATCACTTGGAATTGAATAAGGGAAATAAAACGAAGTTAAATAAAATTAAATGAAATGAAATTCCAGGAACGAAATCCATCATGCAGCGTATTCTTCACTCCATTCAAAGAATGGAATTTTCTGGCTGTTTTGAAAGTTTCTCAATTTCAAATAAATAAACTCCTCTTTTTCTGTTTTTTTTTTTTGCTTCCCTTTTAATTCAAACAGATTAATCCAAGTAAAAGATTCTGGATCGGTGAAAATTTCAATTATTTTCTGCAAATGTTGGTAATATGCCATCAGATTTTAGAGGACAATTGTTTCTATGGAATCGATACCTGATAGAGAATAAACCTATCACTTCAATTTAGATGGCTCATCATCATCATCATCATCATCATCGTTTAATGTCCATTTTCCAGGCTGGTATGGGTTGGACAGTTTGATCGAGGTCTGGAGAACCAGTGGCTGCACCATGCTCCAATCTGATTTGGCAATGTTTCTACAGCTGGGTGCCCTTCCTAATGCCAGCCACTCTGAGAGTGTAGTGGGTACTTTTTATGTGCCACTGGCACAGGAACCAGTCAGGTGGCCCTGGCATTGATCATGTTCGGATAGTGCTTTTTACTTGCCACTGACACAGGAAACAGTCAGAGGGCACTGGCATTGGCCATGTTTGAATGGTGCTTTTTACGTGCCACTGGCACAGGGGCCCAGTGAGGCGGACCTAGTTGGAGACTGGAATTGCATTTCAGTTTTGAGTTGTGAGTCAAGGCTGATCTAGCTCTCTGCCCCACTCCTCTTGTTCTTTGCTCTCTGTTAAGAATAAACCAAAATTTTTGGAGCCAGGGACATTGTGAGGCATTCATAGGTCCAAGTGCTGTGTCAAAGAAATGGGTTTCCAGCTTCAGCAGAATTTGAACTCAGAATGTAAAGACAGATGAAATACCCGCTAAGCATTTTGCCCGGCGTGCTAAGGTTTCTGCCAGCTCGCCACCTTAAAAAGTGAGATGCTTACAGCACCTAAGGGGTCACCCATCTAAGTACTAACTAGGTTAGATGTTGCTTAACTTCAGTGATTGGACAAGAACCAGTGCATTCCATAATAATGATGATGATGATGATAGTAATAAGAATGGTAACAATTAGAATAATGTTATTATTATTATTATTATTATCATCATTATTATTATTAAGGTGGTGAGCTGGCAGAATTGTTAGCAAGCTGGTTGAAAGGCTTAGTGGTATTTCATCTGCTGCTACGTTCTGAGTTCAAATTTCATTGCTTTTTATCATTTTGGGGGTTGATGAATTAAGTACCAGCGATACACTGGGGTAAATGTAATTAACTAGCCCCTACCGCTTCCAAAATTTCATGCCTTGTGCCTATAGTGGAAAGGATTCTTGTTATTATGTTCCATTTAATTCGCTTAGTCAGTGGCACCATGTATAGTCCACTGTAGACAATAGTCTTTTATTGGTACTGCACAGTAACACATGCCCCTTCGTTATTCTCTTACTTCCCCTTTCTCTTCCCCATCCCTTTGTTGTTGCTGTTGTTGTTGTTGAGATCAGTCTTTGTGTTTGGTTGTTTCCATTGTAATTCTAGCCACAGCCTCATTTTTAAGAATCGATCCAGTTCAAGCAACAGTGTCCATTTCTCTTCAAGACAATAACAGCAGTTATTCTGCTAGTCTCCAAGAGTTTGGCTGGAGAAGAAATAAATACAATACTTCAAACATGACTGCAGTGAGCCAGCAGGAAAGAAATACCAAAAATTGGCACCCAATTATTGAACGAAAACAAAGGAAAGAATTCCACCCACCACCACAACCACCATCACCACCGGCACCATCTTCACCACCACCACTTTCTTTACTATCATCACTATCTCTGCTAGCATCAGCACCATTTTGCCCTGTTGCTTTATAGATTTGCCAAAACTATTTGTTGTGTTTCTGGTGACTTTATTGAGTTGGCACGGCGCCCGTTTGTGCCTTTTCCAAAGTCACGACCTGAAGTGTTGTTCCCAAACAATGTCGTACACGGCGGAATCACACAGCTAATTGCTGCAAGGCTTTTGCCGCCCGCTCATGCCGAAGTCTTCATTTTTATTTTGTTGTATTATTATCATTATTAATATTATTATTATTATTATTATTATTATTATTATTATTATTATTATTATTATTATTTGTTTTTTTGTTTTTCTCCATCTGGTGACATTACAAACACAATACTTATCTACATTCAAGAATAGTGATAGCTACAATGACAGTAGCAGAAGCAACAACAACAACAACAACTGTAACAATAATAATAATAATAATAATAATGATAATCGCATCAGCAATAACAATGGCAGCTGTAGTGATGCAATGACAGAATTGTAATGAAATAAAACCAAAGAGAATTTTTCATTTAGTAGTTTTATATATTATCATCATCATCATCATCATCATCATCGTCATTGTTATTTTTATTATTATCATTATTGTTATTATTGTTATTAAGTTGTCAAGTTGGCAGAATGGTTAGTGCATCAGGCAAAATGCTTATTGGCGTGTCTTCCGGCTCATTCTGTTCTGAGTTCAAATATCGCCAGGGTCAACTTTGCCTTTTGTCCTTCCAGAGCCAAAAGAATATGTAAAATAGATACCAGTCAAGTACCACAGTTGATGTAATGGATTGCCCCACCCCACCCCACCCCTCCCCTCAAAAGTAACTGGCCTTCTGCCAAAATTTGAAACCATTGTTACAGTCATTATTATTGTTATCATTTTTATTATTATTATTATTATTATTATTATTATCATTATTATTATTTATTATCATTATTATTATTATTATTGTCATTATTATTATTATTATTATTTTTAATATTATTATTAAAGTGGCAAGCTAGCTGAAATGTTAGCATGCTGGGTGAAATGCTTAGTGGTATTTCGTCTGTCTTTATGTTCTGAGTTCAAATTCCACCTAGGTTGACTTTTCCTTTCATCCTTTCGGGATCAATAAATTAAGTACCAGTTGTGTACTGGGGTCAATCTAATCGACTGGACCCAAAATTTCAAGCCTTGTGCTTAGAGTAGAATAGATTGTTATTATTATTATTATTATTATTATTATTATTATTATTATTATTATTATTGTTGTTGTTGTTGTTGCTTATTATGAACCGAAATGGAATTTTCAAATTTGAAACCATTGGATTGCAGAGGTGGAAATCTTTGGCGAACAACTATTGCAAGCATAAGTTTGTATACAATTGACAGTGTATATAAAACTCTTCATTATCAAAAGATCCTTTGTGCTGAACTTTCATAATTCTATCAAATTCCATTCCTTTGCATCATTTCCGTTTCCTGAAGTGAAAGAACGGTGAAGAAATGCATACATATTCTTTGATAAATTCATGAATAGTTTCGAATTCTGAAAAGAAAATTCATTCAAATAATCATGACCTGCTGTTTAACGTCAGGTTGACTCCAGATTCTGCTTGTTTCAAGATAATTGGTTCTCAATAAGTAGAAGATGTAGAGGGCAGATGAGGGTGGATAAGGACCACCAAAGAATACAGGGGCCTTTTCTTCTTCTTCTTCTTCTTCTTCGTTTTGTGTGAGTGAAAAATGAAAGAAAGAACGTTAACCTCTATAGTGCTGATATCTGGCTAAATTGTGAATGTATAGGGTTTAAGCTGCTGGTGACCTGATCATATAAAAGGATGTACTGGACTAGAGGTTAACTGTAGCATTTGTAAATTAATTGACATCGAAGATATATATATGTACGTGATGATTGCCTCATCTAGTTGACATTGAGCTGGATTCTTCTGATTTTCTCTCATCCTTGCATGTGCATGGATAAGATTCTTCACCCCGGTGCATCTATTGTCGTAGGACTTTATAAAATACGAAATGAATCACAAAAAGAAATGATGGTAAGATAACTGTACGTCATTGTGTTTAAGTGACAAAAGCTCGTACGACGCTTTTGCCGCTCTCTCGGTCACCACAGCATGTTCTGGTGGCCAGATTGCAAAATGACCAGCACTATTTTGGTTGCAAGTTTTATGTCAGAGTCTCTTTCTCCCCAAAGAGCTGCCTTTCCCTACAACTTTGGCAAAGAATAATGGGAGCCTTCTCTGTTCCTGGGAAATCTGTAGTACTCTGATAGGTTCCTTCAGTTTCAAGTAGAATATATATATATATATGTATCATCATCATCATCATCATCATTTGGTGTCTGTTGTCCATGCTGGCACATATGTGTGTATGTTGGTGTTCTCTGTGTGATACTATGTGATAGATGTAAATGAATGCCCCTGTCATACAAGCAGTGTCGTTCATTTTTAATATTTTGTGAAAACATAGTTGCCTATGCGTAAATATTGCCTTGCGTAGAAACAGGTGAGGGTTGATGACAGAAAGGGCATCCAGCTATAGAAAATCTGTTTGGAACATGTAAAATTGGAAAATCAGACACTAAAACGATGGTGAAGATGATGATGATATATAAATTGCCTCATTTTTTTTTTTTTTTTTTTTTTTTTTATACCAATTCCATAATTGGAATAAAGAAATCAACAGCAAAAAGATAATAGATCTGATAGCAAAAAAAAAAAATAGAATAAAAATATGGAAATTCACTATCTTTATGTAACATTTCACAACAAAACTGGTTACCATACTTTCACCAAAACAGTCTGTACAAAGATAGATTTCAGTTCCATGTTCTTAATTAATTTTGCTGACTCGCTTGGAATGGAAGTCTACTGCTTAATCTTAACTGTGGTCATAGCGTTGTTGA
>NC_142948.1:4974775-4982275 GCF_046866305.1 Octopus bimaculoides | reverse complement strand
ACATATCCAGATACACACACACAGACACACACACAGACATTCATGAAGACGAATTTCTTTCTATAGAATTCTCTTTCTGTTATTGTTCCTGTGTCTTCCTGAGTTAGATTAGATCAGACCTAACATCCATTATACATGATTGCATACATGTGTAATACTTATATGCATACATACACCCTTTCATACATGCATATACATACGTATATACAGAGGCAGTGGGCAAAAGTAGGTATACAGTTACTTAATAAGAGTGAAATCGTTGAGACAGCGAGCTGGCAGAATCGTTAGTGTGCCTGGCAAATTACTCTATGGCGTTTTATCTGTCTTTATGTTCTGAGTCAAATGTTGCCAGGGTTGACTTTGCCGTTTATCCTCTTGGGGTGGGGGCGGGGGTTGATAAAATAAGTACCAGTTGAACGCTGGGGTCGATGTAACTGACTTATAACCCTCCTCCAAAATTGCTGGCCTTGTGTCAAAATTTGAAACCGATGGGAGAGAAATGTTCTTATCATTTCTCTTATTTCTTTTTTAAACCCAAACAATTCATAAATCAATTTAGGGGTCTGCAGGAGATGTCTAGTTCATTGGAACCCATCTCTTTTGATTTCTGGGGACTTTGAGCAGATGCTTGAGCCACGAGCATTTCATTTCCTTTAGCGGTATCACTGACTAGTTGACCACTTTCCTGTGCATTACAGATGAACCTAGTCTGCTCTCAAATTTGTCACATATTCTTATTTCTTTACTGCCTACAAGGGGCTACACACAGAGGGGACAAACAAGGACAGACAAACGGATTACCCCAGTGCATAACTGGTAATTATTTAATCGACCCCAAAAGGATGAAAGGCAAAGTCGACCTCGACGGAATTTGAACTCAGAACATAGCGGCAGACAAAATACCGCTAAGCATTTCGCCCGGCGTGGTAACGTTTCTGCCAGCTCACCACCTTTGCTCCAGTCCACTCAGCTGGCGAAAATGAGCAGTACCTGTAATTAAAAAGGGGGCCAGTCTTTTCACAGTCTGTGTCATGCTGCATCTCCTTGAGAACTACGTTAAGGTTACACATACTTGTCTGTGGAATGCTCAGCCACTTTCACATTAATTACATGAGCAGGCCATACACACATGCACACATGCACAGCCATACACACACACACACATGCACAGCCATACACACACACACATATGCACAGCCATACACACACACACACACACACACGTACAAACATTGTTAGTCCTTATGCCAAGTTGTGTATAAAAAAGCAATCACACATTAAACTGAAGGACTAAATTATCTTGCACATGCTCTTTGAAGCAGATTTTGTGTGAATGATGTGGGCGATTTGGTTGTTATTTCTAGCAGATTGAGCAACTTCATAGGGACGCATTTGGCTGCCCGGCTTTGTGTTTGATGTAATAAGGAAAGATAAAACAACTCATCATTGATTGGAAAGTTATCTGCAGCGTATTAAAATACTATTTTAGAGAAGAACATGGTGGCACGGGAGGTGGGGAGAGGAGGCGATGGTGAATAATGTGTCTGAACGTGTGGTGGCGAAGGAGAAGGCTGGGGAGGGAGGGAGGGAGAGAGTGAGAGCGGGAGGGAGAGAGAGAGAGAGTGAGAGTGAGAGCGGGAGGGGAGGGGAAGGACTCATCCGAGTTCCTCTTAAACTTACAAAAGAGATAATTAACTGTTTGTGTGAGGTATGTAGATGTGTGGTGCGAGGTGAGGCAGGTGCTTGCATGTGTGTGTGTGTCGGAGGGGGGAGATGCAGGTAACACCATCACCACCACGACCACCGTCACCACCACCATGATATCAAATACGCCATTTTATAACTTCAAATTTCCATATCAACTGGGAAAATATTTTAATTGTGATATACGTATGTGATTATGTGTGACATACAGACTGAACACTTACACTTACAGATAAATATACATACATACATACATACATACATACACACATACAGACATATGTACATCCACTCATCTTAACACATGTAATAATTTTCCCATATGTATAATATATATATTTTTGCATGAATATAAGCATGTGTGTATGCGTGTATTTATGTGTGTGAGTAAGTGTGTGTTATGTGTATGTATGTATGTATATATGAGTGTGTGTTTATGGATGTAAATATATGTATATATATGTAAATGCATGTATAAATATATATATGTATGTATATATATATGTATATGTGTGTATATATATTCATATATACATGTTTATGCATATATATGCATGTATATGTATGTATATATATGTATATGTGTGTATATATATTCATATATACATGTTTATGCATATATATGCATGTATATGTATGTATATATATGTATATGTGTGTATATATATTCATATATACATGTTTATGCATATATATGCATGTATATGTATGTATATATATGTATATGTGTGTATATATATTCATATATACATGTTTATGCATATATATGCATGTATATGTATATATATGTATATGTGTGTATATATATTCATATATACATGTTTATGCATATATATGTATGTATATGTATGTATATATATATGATTGTGTGTATATAGCTTGCATGTGTATATACCTGTGTATAAGCACATAGTCTCAGTGCTTGTGCACACACATAGACACAGAAATACATGTGTGTATATACATACATAAATATGTACACACACACTCACACACAAACCTGTACAGTTATACATGCTTACACACATGCATGCACACACACACGCACACACACACACACACACACACACACATGTATACACTGGGTTTGTATGTATATGATCAGTTTTACAAAATGTAACATTTCTCTCTCCCTACCCTCAATGTGTACATATATACGTGTGTGTTTGTGTGTGTGTGTGTGTGAGTGTGTGTGTGTGTGCGTGCATATGTTAGTGTCTTTCAAAGCTCATTTCTGAAACATAAAAGAAAATTTAATTTTCTGATAAACCATCTTCATAATCATGAAATTCTTTATTGTAGAATACAGAGCAAGATAGGTGCACGGGGGGGGGGGGGGGGGTAGCGGACTTATTATGGAAACGGAGAAACCAAGCATGATGCTACTTGAATAAACTCTTATTGATTGGTTATCAATCATGCGTAAAATCACACACACACACACACACACACACAGTAGCAGCAGTAGCTACATGGAACTACACACGGGAATTTCGTTGGTGGGTTATTTAGGTCAATTCAGTTCGGTTTGGTTTGGTTTGGTTTAGTTTGGTTAGGTTTGGCTTTGCCTTAGACAAGGCCTTGTTTCGTTTGGTCTAGCTATCTGGTTTTATGACAATATGGGTATTTATTTCACAAAGATAAGTTCCCCTTGAATAAACTCTGGTAAATTGGCTGTCAGTCATGCATAAAATCATCATCACACACACACACATACATACATACAACAGCAGGTTCACAGAATGACAATACGGATATTTTGTGCTAAGTTATATAAATCAATTTGGTTCAGTTTGGTTCAGTTTTGCTCTGGACGGACTAGGCCTCTTTTTGTCTGGTCTTCCTATCTGATTATATGACTATAGCGGTGTTTATTTCACAAAGATAAGTTCTCCTTGAATAAGCTCTCATAGATTGGTTGTCAGTCATGCATAAAATCATCACACACACACACACATACAACAGCAGTTACACAAAATGACAATACGGATGTATTGGGATCGATCCAGTACCAGACAAGGATTCTGGATTATTTTTCCGGTTTTTTACTTAATTTTTGAGAGTGGTCGGGTTCATTTTTAGTATTCTCGTTTGTGAGAGCAGTCGAGTTTATTTCAGATCATAAGTGATATAAATCAATTTGGTTCAGTTTGGTTCAGTTTTGCTCTGAACTAGGCCTCGTTTTGTCAAAGTGCAGACATGGTTGTGTTGTTAAGGAGTTTTATTTGCAGCCATGTGGTTTTCATTTCAGTTCCACTATACAGAAACTTGTACAAGTGTTTTCTACTGTATCCCCAGGTTAACCTATGTCTTCTGAATGAATTTGGAAGACAGAAACTGTGCAGAAGCCCCTTCCTTATCCACACCCTGTGTTGTTTTGCTTTGTTTTGATTGCTCTTGGCCCTGAATTCTCCGCCAAAAATTTTTGCAGGCACCACCAATATATCATAGGTTTTGCTGCAATACTCTTAGCTTTGGGTAAAAGAAAATCCAGGAGGATCAGTTAATTATGATTTTATTCAGCATATCCACCTCTCAGATTCACACACTTATTGCAGCAATCCTTCAGTTTTTCTAAGCCTTGTAAAAGAACTCCAGAAAGTTGGGCCTCCAGCCAGGCCTCTCGTGATACCCTTAAAGCCAGCATCTTTTCAGCATCCCTTTATATGTGTGTGCATGAGATGAACTTTGTGCCATATTTCACAACAAAATTTCTTCCTGGAGAAGCATCTATCCTAAGCATTTCCAATCAAAACGGAATGTTTAGTTCAAAGGAAAAAAAAAACTTATTTAGCATTCCATTACCATTTAGAATGAAAGGTTTGGTGAAGGCAGTAGAGGTGGAGGGTAGCGGCAGGGGAAGCAATATGGCGGTGGGCTAGGTTGAGAGGTGGTGAGGTGTTTGGGAGAGTCAATATAGAACTTAACTGATTTTCCTGTTGTTATTAGCATAACGTGTAAATGATTTTTAAAATATTCAATTACAAAGAGAGATGCGGCTGATGATAATAATAATAATAATAATAATAATAATAATAATAAATATTGTAAAATTAGAATAATGATGACCATGATAATAATAAAGGTAAAAATGATGATAACAGTAAAATAATGAGGATGATATAAATGATAAGACCTCAAAAATAATTATAGTAACAACAACAACAATAATAATAATAATAATAATAATAATAATAATAATCTTTTCTACTCTAGGCACAAGGCCTGAAATTTTGAGGGAGGGGACCAGTCCATTAGATTGACCCAGTATGGTACTTAATTTATTGACCCCGAAAGGATGAAAGGCAAAGTTGACCTTGGTGGAATTTGAACACAGAATGTAGCATCAGACGAAATTCATAGAGGTCACAGAAGTGATGGAGGATAGTGACCAGCACCAGCTATTGCTAGAAACAAGAGTTAAAATAACTTAGTGGCTTTTGAATTATTTTAACTCTTGTTTCTAGCAATAGCTGGTGCTGGTCACTATCCTCCATCACTTTTGTGACCTCTATGTGTGTGTATATATATATATATATATATATATATATATATCACCGTCATCATCTTTATTTAATGTTCGTTTTCCATGCTAGTATTTGACTGGGCGTTTTGACAGGAGCTGACAAAGCATACAGTAGGATTGATCTCTAAACCCTGAAGCTGAAAAAGCAAACATCATAACCACACTGCCATGCCTGTGCTTCATGTGTGAATGTGTGTGTGAATAGATGGAGAGGCAAGAGTGTATAGATGCGTGTCTTTATGTATGTTTGAATGTGTGTGTGTGTGTGTGTGTGTGTGTGTGTGTGAGTGCTTTATGTTTTGTAATGTTTGTTTATTTATTTTTTTTTTGATATTTTTCCCCCTTTCCTGTATTCGTTTTATAAAGTTACTGTTGTTGTAGTTGTTGCTGTTGTTGTTGCCGTGGATGTTACCACTGTCTAATTGAAGACGGAACAAAGTTGATTAGAAAAGAAATTCAATTATAACATCAGCAGCTGACCACAAAGTAATACCATGGATTTATTCATCTTCAACAGAATGTTTTCTGTAAGCTTAAGATTATGGGGATATGGAGAGAGAGAGGGGGAGGGAGAGAAACAGACGGAGAAGACAAGCAGCCAAGGAACTGGTTATTCTTGTCTTGACATTTGTCTTGTCTGTATCCATGGTCAAGTTACTTTTAACCCTTTTTTAACTATATCCTTGTTGAAATAAACTGCCTTTGGAAATTAAGGAAGAATTTTGTAAAATAACTTTAGATCACTTTTAAACAGAAGTTTCTATCATATAAGCAGAGATGGTGTCAGGTGGATTGGAATTAAAATGGTGAAACAGATACATGTAAAATGAAATTAGAACTGTGATAAGTTTTATTGTTGTTGTTTATTCCAATGTCGGGCTTAACCCTTTTGTTAACATATTTCTGTTGAAATGCAGTTCTTTTGTTTCAATTTTTTGAAAATAATGAAGAATTTATTAAAATAACTTTGTCATTGTTAATCTGGTGTTTAGGACAAATTAACATGAAATTTTGATGATCACTTTGTATCACAGAACCAGGTTTGGTATGAGGAAGGTTGGCTTGAAACATGGTTAAATCTTTTGTTAAATATTTCTGTAGAAATGTACTGTCTTTGTTTCAAGTAATTTTGAAAATAATGAAGAATTTATTGAAATAACTTTGGCATTATTAAGTTGGTGTTTGAAACATAAAGTGACATGAAATTTTGATGGTGGGTTTTTTAGATCACTTAAAAACAGGAAGTTTGTATCATAGAACCAGGTTTGGTATCAGGAGGGTTGGTGCCAAAATGCTTAAACCTTTTGTTACCATATTTCTGTTGAAATTCGCTGCCTTTGTTTTAATTTATTTTTAAAATAGTGAAGAATTTAGTGAAATAACTTTCGTCATTATTAATTTGTTGTTTGGAACATAAATTAACGAGATTCCGATGGAAGTTTTTTAAGTTATTAAATTTTAAAAAGAAGAAGCTGGTGGACTCAGACTGAGGGTTGGTATCAAAAGGGTTAATTCCATTCTGATTGAGACTGTTCCCAGTTCCCTTATTCACAATTCTGAATTTATTTGAAATTATTTACATTAATATTTAAACTGTCATTAGTTAATCTAAGGCTCTTTCATTAAGCTTTGTGCCAAGGGCTAACTTAATAATTAAAGAGTTAATTATTTTACAAATCTTTCCAAACTATCGATTATTAAAAAGAAATTTCCTGAAACAAAAGGGAAATATATTTAATTAAAAAAATATGGTCCCAATAGGGTTAAGCAGCTCAGTTCATTTAAAATCAGACATCACTCCCAAAACAGGTACAAGCGCTTGGGAAAAATTTGGTTTGTCCAAGTGGTCAATGATGGCAGCAGTGTGTGTGTGTGTGTGTGTGTGTGTGTGTGTGTGTGTGTGTGTATTTATGTATGTGTGCATATATATATATATATGTGTGTGTGTGTGATTGTGAATGCACATGGCTCAGTGGTTAGAGCATCAGGCTTACAAGTGTGAGGTTGAGAGTTCAAATTCCCCAGTCTTTGTGTGTTCTGTTCTTGAGCAAGACACTTTATTTCACATTGCTCCAGTTCACTCAGCTGTAGAAATGAGTTGTGACATCATTGATGCCAAGCTGGATCAGCCTTTGCCTTTGCCTTGGATAACATCTGTGGCATGGAGAGAGGAGTCTGGCATGCATGGGTCACTGCTGGTCTTCCACCAACAACCTTGCACAACAACCATTGCTATCATCATCATCATCATCATCATCATCACCATCATC
>NC_142948.1:4954775-4969775 GCF_046866305.1 Octopus bimaculoides | reverse complement strand
TTATGTGTGCATGTGTGTGTGTGTGTTTGTGTGTATATTTATGTGTAAACGTAATTATGTTTATGTCTGCTAGTATATATATGTGCTTGTGTGTGTGGCTGTTTATGTTGCACTTGTTAATGAGTATGTGTGCTAGTGTGTGTGTTTGTGTGTGCGCGTTTGTGTGTGTTTGTGTGTGTATTTATGTGTATGTCTGCTATTATATATATGTGTGTGTGTGTGTATTTATATGTGGATGTTATAATGAGTATGTGTGCTAGAATGTGTGTGTGTGTATTCATGTGTGAACATAACAATGAGTGTGTATGCTTGTATGTTTGCACACATGCGTGTGTGTGTGTGTGTGTGTGTATGTGACAGTGATTAAAGTCTTGTCCAATTCCAGCTGACCTTTTTCTTGTAGTGTTCCTGCAAGTCTGAAAGAGATTGAATGGCTGAAGTGTGTGTGGGGGAGGGAGAACAAAGGAATATGAGGAAGTGGGAGGAGAAACAGGAGAATGGTGGTGGTCGTGATGGTGGTAGGAAGAGAAGCACTGTCTCTACAAGCTGCCACAACACATTCTCAGTAGCAGGTTCGGTGTCCTGCTAGAAACAACAGTCAAATCACTCTTAAATCACACCATACTGCTTTGAAATAGAAAAATTACACATTAGAGAGTGTAGTCCTGGAAATCTGTGATTAAGACAGGGTGGTCAAGGTTGGGATGTCTTTGTTCAACTGACCCTGAGCTAAATGATGACAGAAATATTGTTCTGTATGTCACTGCTGTTGTTGTTGTTGTTGTTGTTTACCCCCACCCCCACCCAAGGTCATTCCTGATTGAATTGATCTGAAGATCAAAGGCACTCCAGCTGTGACCAACTCATCTTAACTTCTCTTTCTTTCAGACGCATACGTTCAACTGGTAGCACTTGCATGTGCAAGTTGTTTGCAAAACATATTCTTTTATTCTTTTACTTGTTTCAGGCATGAGATTGCGGCCATGATGGAGCACAGCCTTAAAGAATTTTAGTCGAATAAATCGTATTTTTTTATTTTGCAAGCCCGGTACTTAGTCTATCAATCCCTTTGGCCGAACTGCTAAGTTACAGAGATATAAACACACCAACGCCTGTTGTGAAACTGTGATGAGGGACAGATACACATACATACATACATACATATATATATATACATGACAGGCTTCTTTTAGTTTCCATCTACCAAACCAAATCCACTCACAAGGCTCTGGTCAGCCTGAGGCATTAGTAGTAGTCACTTGTCCAAGGTGCCACGCAGTGGGACTGGACCCAGAACTATGTGGTCAGGAAGAATATTTCTTACCACACACACACACACACACACACATATATATAAACACACACATATTTGTATGTATGGATATGTGTGTGTGTGTGTGTGTAAACATATGTATAGAGTGAAAAAAAGAGATATAGACAGACAGATAGCTTTTAGTTGTCTATAACCTCCACATCGGCTGCTGCTGTTTGGTATTACCCATATAATATGTTATACATATTTTATAAAATATGTCAGACAAGATGGTCGAAATAGTAAATCACCAGATTTAAAATGTCTTCTGTGATTAATTGGTTTAGTTTACAAAGTTTAATACAAAACTTGTATTTGTAGAATATACAAACATTCTCGTAGTAAAGATCATTGCTTCGCTATAAAACTTGGTGGCAATGGGTTGGCGATGATGAGAATGATGATTGCCATGGTGATGGTGGTGGGGGTGATTGTGATGACGGCGGTGGTGGGGTTTAGATGATGAGGATGAGGAGGATTATGATGACAGAGAAGACTATGCTGCAAATGATGATGATGATTGTAGTAGTGGCTGTGGTGGCAGTGGTGACGATGATGATGGTCTCTGTTAGTGCATCAAAGACATGGAGCAGATTCGTTGTCATCGACTCACCATTGCTTACCCACACTTGCATGGGGTAGATGGCACTATTCTTAGAGTTTCTGTTGGTCCTTTCTGAAGAGTCACTGACATTTATTTAGTTTACATAGATCTATGTATGTCTGTGTGTGTTTGTGTGTTTGTGTGAGTATATGAGTTTGTGTTTGTGTTTGTTCAACTATGATTGGCTGTGTGGTAAGTAGCTTGCCTACCAACCACATGGTTCTGAGTTCAGTCTCACTGCGTGGCACCTTGGGCAAGTGTCTTCTACTATAGTCTCGGGCCAACCAATGCCTTGTGAGTGGATTTGGTAGACAGAAACTGAAAGAAACCCGTCGTATATATGTATATATATATATATGTATGTATGTTTGTGTGTCTGTGTTTGTGCCCCCACCATCGCTTGACAACCGATGCTGGTGTGTTTACGTCCCCGTAACTTAGCGGTTCGGCAAAAAGAGACCGATAGAATAAGTACTAAGCTTACAAAGAATAAGTCCTGGGGTCGATATGCTCGACTAAAGGTGGTGCTCCAGCATGGCCACAGTCAAATGACTGAAACAAGTAAAAGAGTATATGTCTGTATGTGTGTGTGCATGAGTGTGAGTGTGTGTGTATATGTGCATGTGTGTGCTTCTGTATATATGTATATGTTTCGCTGTGTGTATGTATACATGGAGGTATGTACATATGCACGTATGTATGTATGTATGTATGTATGTATGTATGTATGTATGTGTATGTGGGTTTTAGTGAGTTTTGTGTTATGTCCGTGTGAATGCTCATGATTGTGTGTGTATTTGAGTTTGTTTGTACCTGTGTGTTCAAGTGTTCAAGTCTGTCGATGTGAGTGCATGCATTTGTGTGTGTGAGTCTGTGTCTGTGAGTGTCTGTGTATATTTGTATGTGTGTGTTTATGTGTATGCATGCCTGAACTTCTCGATAAACAACAGTGATTGATAAACTGAAGACAATAGAATAGTTTCCAAATATTACCATTTGCTTTAATTTTATGCATACAAATACACACATACAAGCACATACATACACACGAACACATATATTCACACATATACACATATGCATATCCTCATTTGAATGTATCTACACATGTACACTTCATATAGATATATATAAATATATATATACATATATATGTATGTGTGTGTATATATATATATATATATATATATACCCACACATATATATATATATATATATATATACTTATACCCTATTAACGTGTATAACAGCACACACATATACACGTATTTTTATATATATATACATATACACACTCATAAATGTACATGCACGTATACACATGCTTACACAACCACTTATATACACAATGCTGTCACAATACACATACAACACCCTATACCTCTCCATACACATACATATATGTATATACATACACACAAACACACTCCTGCATATGTGCACAGACAGACAGATATCTGTCTGCCTATTTTTTCTATCAAATTCTACACACACATACACACATATATGTGCACATAAATTTACATATACACATGTGTAGATACGCTCATAGACATGTATATATACACACAGACATACATAACCTAATCCCCATACACGCATTAAATCTGTTAATAGCATGTCATTCACAATAAATACGCAAACACATTAAAATCTCTTTATTCATCTGAAACCAAATTTTATTTTCATGACTTGTTTATATGCTAACCTATATCTTTATATACACACATACATACATACATATATGTATGTATGTATATATACACACACATACACATATATACATACCTGTATATATATATATACATATATATATATATATATATATATATATATATTTGAATAGATGCACACACATACATGCATACGCGTATATATATATATATATACATATATACATACATACTGATGTATATATATATACATGTTTATATATATGTATATATATACTATATAAGTATGTATAAATATCCCTATATATACATACATATATACATATATATGTGTGTGTATATACATGTACACACACGCACACATATATATATATATATATATATACACATACACATATATACATCCACACATGCATATATACGTTCGTATGTGTGGTAATGAATAAATTTAACATGTGCTGAGTACATTTGTCTTCCAAATACGTGTGTGTGTGTGTGTGTGTGTGTGTGTGTGTGTGTGTGTGTGTGTGTGTGTGTGTGCGTGGTGGGGTAAGTCTGGTCTTGTAATTGCATGAGTCCATGACTATGAAAGGAATCAATGCTGAACACAGAAGTTTTAATAGAAATGGAATCATCCATATTCTTACAACATGGCTAACATCGTGTCAGCATCTTCTTCAAATCCAACGAAATCTTCATTTGTTTCCATTTTCTTTTCCTTTCCTTTTTATTTAAGTCAACATCTCCCTCTTACCCAGGGGACCCCACTTGCAAAATCAAAAAAAAAAAAGAAAAATAACAGCGCATCTTCCATGGCAGAATTCTTGAAACATGGAATAAACCACCCTCACACCAATCAGTAACTGTCGTGATAAAAGTACATGAGACCCTCCGCAAGTTCAAGGCTTCCTGCAGTCTCCAGTATCAGTCCTGATCTGCTGACCACAGTCTTTCACTTTTTGCAGTTTTTTTAACAGGCTAGTTTTGCTGATCACACAGTGTTTTCATCCTGTGTTCTCTGCATGTAGGGACACCGTGTTTTGTTATGCAACCATAATATACCAGAATGTATATTAAACGCTTTGATAAGTCAATACCTTATTCTTCTGTGTTAGCAGTGCTATTATGTCACGTTGAGGTTATCTCTACAGGTTTTGTATAGAAATTATAACCAGCACTGATTTCGCATTCAAGATGCCTGATATAAACATCAATGAGATCAATGAGGAAAATGGGTAATGGGTATGTATATATGCCATATTTCTGGAACTTTTGTCCCTTCATCAGTGCCACATCCAACCTATTAATCGTCCAAAACCATTTTGTGTATATAGCCACTACATATAGTGGTGTACTAGTCCCCTCCCCGAAATTTCAGGCCTTGTGCCTATAGTAGAAAGGATTTTTAATATTACTATTTCTATTATCATCATTATTATTATTATTATTATCATTATTATTATTATTATCATTATTATTATTATTAAGGTGGTGATCTGGTAGAATTGTTAGTATGCCAGGCAAAATGCTAAGCTGTGTTTCGTCTGCTGCTATGTTCTGAGTTCAAATTGTTTGGGGGTGGGGGGTCGATAAATGAAGTACCAGTTGTGCACTGGGGAAGAGACATTGATGTAATCAACTATCCTCACTCCCCACAAATTCCAGGCCTTGTGCCTCTAGTAGAAAGGATTGCTATTATCATCAGTATTATCATTATTATTATTATTAGAATCGTTAGCACGCTGGATGAAATGCTTTGCAGTACTACGGCTGTCATTATGTTCTGACAGAAAGGATTATTATTAATTATTATTAATTATTATTATTAGTAGTAGTAGTAGTAGTGCAAGTATTTATATGAGCAGTGGTTTGTGGCGGGAGGGAAGGTAGTACCTTCGGTGTTAAGTACCACCATGTTAAAAGAAACATTGTTACAGGATAATAATTCGTGTTCTCATAAATAGTTTTTGCTTCCGTACAAAATCTTGATTCAAGTTATTATTAAGAGATAAGATTGATTTTTGTGGGGCTTTTTTGTTTTTTTTTTTCATATTCTTCCTTGTTTGTTTTTCATTGTTTTTTTTTGTTGCTTTCATTTTTCATTTGCTTTTTGTAATTTTTTAGTAATTAATTTCTGTATGCTAATATCATCTTTTCTTCTCCCCACCCACCCCCATACTCTGTCTCTTTCTTCCTTCCTTTCTTCTTTTCTTTCTCCTTTCTCTTTCTCTTTCTCCTTCCTTTTCACCTTTCTCTCCTCCTTATCTAGTCACATGGATCACTGTGGTCTTTCTCTCTCTCTCTCTCTCTTTCTCTCTCTCTCTCTCTCTCTGCCTCTCTCTGTCTGTCTCTGTCTACCTGTCTCTCTCTCTTTCTCTCTCTCTCTCACTGCCTCTGTATACTTCTCTCTCACTCATCCTCTTTATTCTTCTCTCTCTTAGCTTTCTCTCTTTGCTCTCCCTCAGTCTCTCCCTCTCTTTCTATTAACCTCTCCCTCTCTAATGCTTTCTTTTTCTTTCTCATCTACTTCTATAGCCATGCTCACCTTCTCCTCCATTGCCATTTTCACACATCATCAACATCATTATCATCATCATCATCATCACTGCCACCATCACCATCACCATCATCAGAATTTGTCAAGGTAGACTTACTGCAGCTGGATGCTCTTCCTGTCACCAACCCTCACCTGTTTCCAAGCAAGGTGATATTTCCCCATGGCTAGGCATGTTTTCATGGAAGATTGCAATTGAAGTCAAACTGCTAGTAGCAAAACCATTGTACTACACTTTGACAATTATTGATATCGTGGCATCTGAAGCAGCTGGAGATACGATAGTTTGACAAAAAGAACCGGCTATTGCAAGCAAAAATTAATATTGATAAAATCGCATTTGGCCAAATTTGGACATAAGACACTTTAACATTATAGTAACAATATATATATGTATATAGCAATGATATATATGTGTATATATATATATATATATATATATCATATATATGTAAAAAGCATCATCCGAATGTGGACAATGTCAGTACCCATTGACTGGCTCTCGTGCCGGTGGCACGTAAAAAGCACCATCTGAATGTGTCCAATGCTAGTACCTGCTGACTGGCCCAGTGCCAGTGGTACATAAAAAGCACCCTCGACACTCTTGGAGCGTTTGGCGTTAGGAAGAGCATCCAGCTGTAGAAGCATTACCAGATGAGATTGGAGCCTGTTGCAGCCATCTGGTTTCACCAGACCTTGGTCAAACCGTCCAACCCATGCCAGCGTGGCATGGAAAATGGATGTTAAACGATGATGATGATATATATATATATATATATATATATATATATATTAATAATATCTGATTATATCTATAGCAATAGAGAAGACAGTATCTGTTGTCAGTGGTCATTTAGCTCAATGGTACAGGCCACACTTTATATATAGATAAATATATATATATATATATATATATATATATATATATATATATATATATGAATATATATCCTCTACGCTATGATGGGAAGATATATAATGCTAATGATAGTGATGTCAACTCGTTCTCTTCATATATCTCACTCACCTTTCAAACTATATATTTTTTTTTTGCTCTCCAGCTCTCTCTCTCTCTCTCTCCCTCTCTGCATATATATACCTCTCTCTCTCTTTCTCTCTCTCTCTCTCTCGCTGCCCCCCCCTTTTAATGTATTGCACCTCTATCTTTCTCTGCATTCCCCTCTCTCTCTCCTTCATGTTTCTGTCAGTTTCTTTTTTCCCCATTTCCTTCTTTATGTTCCTATTGCACTTCATCTCCTCTTCTTTTTCCATTTCTTTCTCTCTCTATAAACACATATCTCTCATTTCGTCTTCCTCTCTCTGACTCTCACCCTCTCTCACTCCCTTACTTCTCCCGCACCCTTTCCTTCCTTCCCCCTCACCTTCTCACTCCTCTTCTTTTTCTTTTTCTTACCCCCCCCCCACCACCACCTATAATTCCATCCATTCAAGCACCATTGTGTTCTAGGTTCACCATTTCAATCTGGAAACACCTACTTGATTGCTATTGTGGACCTCATAACTTTCTTACCTGGATGGATTACAAAGGGTGAACGGGGGTTGGAAGAGTGATGGGGTGGATAAAAATGTTAGTGGTCGGGGTGAGGGTAGTGAGAAGTTGGTTGGTTGGCTGGTTGGTTGTGTTTAGCTAGTGGTGGTGGAGAGGGTAGTGGTGGTGATAGAGATATGACAATGATGAGTGTATGAAAAAACAGGGAAGGACTGCTGTATGTCTATAGTACTATATATAAGTGTGTGTGTGTGTGTAAATATGTATACAGGTATGTATATATGTGTGTGTGCATGTGTATGCATGTATATACATGTATATATATATATGTATATATGTGTGTGTGTGCATATATATATACATATGTCTATGTATATACGTATATCTATATATATGCATATATATATATATATATATATATATATGTATATATAAATATATGTGTCTATGTACATACATATATATATATATATATATATATATATATATATATATATACACATGTATATATGTATATAAAAGTGCATGTATGAATATCTGTGTATGCATATGTACATATATATATATATATATATATATATATATATATATATATATATATATATATGTGTGTGTGTGCAGAGAGAGAGATATAGCTAGAGAGATGACAAACATAATTTCTGAGATCCATGCTCATGTCTGTGTGGATATGGATGTATATGTCAGATATCTTTGTATATATATATATATATATATATATATATGCATGTATATACATGTCTTAGAAGATATTAGTGCTTGTCTCCATGTGTGTATGAGATACATACATATATACATATGACATACATGTGTGCAATACATGATGTATATATATATGCAGAAAGAGAGGAGTAAAGAATGGGAGAGAAAATATACTAATGGTGAGAATAAAAGATAAAATAGATAAAGAAAGAGAAAATGGTAAGGTAAGGGGAGGAAGATGTCGAGGCAGAAGCGGTGGAGTGCTCTCCATCCACCTGCGTATCACAGAGTGATGTGTATACGGAAAATACAATACTGTAATGGTCGTAAATGGATTTGAGAAGAAATTATTGAATGAATATCAAGAATACATCGAAAAATTATTTACGAAGGTGTTGTCATTGAGGTAATTCTCTGGTTAATTACAGGAATGGTTTATGAGAAGGAAGAAGAGGGGGGAAAGTATTTTAACAAAATGAGGTTTATAAATGGTGAGTGGTGGGCATGGTGGGTGTTGGTATGGCTACGGTTTAGAAGATGGAAAAAAAATAAAATAAAAGCAACAAATAACCTGAAAGAAACAAACTACTTCAGCCTTTGTCAAAACAATCTTAAATATATTTCCTTATTTCTTTCTTCCTTTATATATTTCCTTCTTTATTTCTTTCTTCCTCACTCTATCACACATACACACATACATACGCACGTACGCCTGCTCAGAATAATCTTCCAGAAAACCACTTTGTCTAATGCATTTCCTCGTAGATTCTCCTCACTGATGTAGTTTGGCATATGATATCAAACCCGAAAGAGAGATATATCATTGTTGCGTATTTCATTAGACTATTACACTAAATAAGATTCTAACATACACTGGGATGAATAAAGATTAATTTATACATACATACATATATATATATATATATATATATATATATATATATATATATGTTTATACATACTTACATTTGTTATGAGGTGGACATCCAACAAGTAGTGAGAAGTCAAAACCTCTGGAAAAGTGGAAAATTTAGATATGATCTTTGTACAGTACTTAAACGATATAAGTTCGCTACTTAAGTTTCATGGCTAAAAGCCACTTTTGATTTGTGTGCCAAATTGGTTGACAAGTGAATTTGTATTCTCTTACAGATTTCATATAGTTATTTGGTTATTGAACTCAAGTAGCGCATTTTCGCACATTAAATACTATATAATGATGCATCTTGTGTGTGTTTGAGTGTGTATACATACATACATACATACATATATACATACATACATACATATATACATATATGTATCAGTCAGACAAAAAATATGAAGGTTCTGCTGTTGCATAATTTCATTTAACATTATGATCCTTTCAGATGGCTTGAGGAATTAGTTTGTATGCATGATTAATTAACCAATTAACCGTTTAATTAAACAAGCAGTTTTCCCTCAACACATGGAATGCTGACAGATGTATTTGCCTAGATTTCGTCAGATCCTATTTTCTATCACTGTGTGTTGTGTGTGTGTGTGTGTGTGTGTGTGTGTGTGTGTGTGTGTGTGTGTGTGTGTGTGTGTGTGTGTGTGTGTGTAAATTCTAACAAGAGAAGATGGATTGAATGGGTTTTATCAGAAATCACTACAGTTGTTTCAATGCATCATTATCAGGTGAATGTTACATATATTATATGCAACATTGTATTGATATGGTTCAACAATAGCTATATACTTGCACATCCCCAGGGCACCAGAGTAAAAGCACGGTATGGGCAAATATATATATATATATTTGATCTAGGTTAGAAACCAGCTCTTTCTCTATTGGCAAGAAATCTTGAAATAAAACTGAATAGGTGCAAGACTAGCTGTGTGGTAAGAAGCTTACTTACCAGCCACATGGTTCAGGGGGAGGGGATAGTCGATTGCATCGGCCACAATGTTCAACTGGTACTTATTTTATCAGCTGTGAAAGAATAACTGGCAAAGTTGACCACAGCGAAATTTGAACTCGGAACATAAAGATCAAAATGCCACTAAGCACTTTTGTCTAGCATGCTAATGATTCTGCTAACTCGCTGCCTTAATAATAATAACAATAATATTAGCAAAAACAGCAACAGAAATATGAATTAATTGTTGTTCAAGGTATGTCTGTTATGTTCCCAACAGAGCATATGTTTGAAATTCTTCCTGTCAGCAAATAACAACAAACGGTAAGAATTGTTAAGTGATCTGGGAATTCTCTTGAAGTATTCATTGATGCTTGTCTGCTAGTTTCGGTAAAATAAACCATGTTATTCCACTCGGTTTATATCAGTGCATTGAACACTGGAAACCTACTTTCATCTTTTGATCTGTTATTTATCTATGTTATTTATCTCCTCACTTTATATCTGACTATTTGATTGGCTGTCTGTGTGTCTGTCTGTGTGTCCGTCCGTCTGCTTATCAATCTATCATAGTGTTCATATGTTTTGTCTGTCTATCTGACTATCTTGCTGATTCTCTGTCTAGCTACCTGTATTATCTATAGTTAAGTATGCATACATACATACACACATATATATGTATATATGTATATATATATATATATATATATATATATATATATATATATGGAGAGAGAGAGAGAGAGAGAGAGAGAGGGTGTGTATCTTTTTAACCAACAGTCTGTCTAGCTGCCTATTTGTCTGTGTCTCTCTCTGAATGTCTGACTGCCTCTTTACCTGTCTACCTGTCTGTATGTGTGTTTGTGGGTTAATCTCCTTATATAACTGTGTTTATGTACATACATACACACGCACGCACACATGCATATATATATATATATATATATATATATATATATTTGTAATTATACATATGCACAGACAGAAAAATGCATCTGTGTATGTGTGGTTTGTAATTAAAACATGCATGCTCACACACACATATGCACATGCACATCACATGCACATCACATGCACACGCGTCTGCATGTCTGTATATCATTCTGTCAGTTTATCTAATTCCTTTCATCTTTCTCTCTCTCTTTCTCTCTCTCTCTCTCTCTCTCTCTCTCTCTTACTTCTACTCTTACTCCTTTCTCTACCTTTCCTTCCTTTCGGAGCACTCAATCTGCTGATCAAAGGCACTCGACCGACCAACCGACCGACCGACCGAACCAACCCCCACTCACAAGCCAAACCTCACTCACGGGGTAAACCATTCCCCCCACAACACCCACCGCCGCCCCAATCCACCCCGACCCACCCCATCAACTTCCTTGAGTTACTTGTTGTTGTTGCCTCCCACCTCTTCCCCTTTCACCAGGTTTTATTGCTTATGTAAAGACATTCCATACACAACAACAACAACAGCAACAATAGCACCTACAGCAAGTATTGGCATCAAGCATTAACTAGCAACACGACTGCCTCCACCACCGTTTCCAACAACAACAGTGACGACAACAACAAGAACAGCAACAGCCCTATACAAGTGAGACATACCATCAGACATCCATTTCAATAAAATGTGATTGCAATATTGATTAAGCCAATGAGAGAGAGAGAGTTAGACCATGTGCAGCTGTTCCCCATGCTAGAAATAGCAGCCAGATTGACAGGTAGAGGTGTAGGTGTGTGGTTAAGGACTTCAAAAAGTGGTTTCTCATCCACATGGTTTTGGGTTCCGTCTTATTGAGCAGCACCTTAGGCAAGGGTCTTTTACTACAGCCTAAGATCAACTAAAGCCCTGTGAGTGGATTTGGTAGACAGAAACTGAAAGAAGCCCATGATACATATGTAGGCATGTGTGTGTGTGTGTTTGTGTGTGTATGTGTTTGTGTATGTATTTATGTGCGTGTGTGTGTGTGTGTGTGTGTGTGTTTGTATGTGTGTGTGTGTGTGCCTTGGCATCTTGTGATTGTTGTAAATGAGTGTCACCACCATACAGACGGTGTTGTTCATTTTCACTTTGCTGCTGAAAGATGTCTAAAGTTTAACCCGACTCGGAAACATGTGATGGTTGGTGACAGGAAGAGCATCTGGTTGTAGTAAATCTACTTCAAGAAATTTCATTCAACCACCGAAAAATGGGCAAGTGTGGAAAAAGTTCCCGTTTTCAGGTAAAAGAAAATACTGGAGAATTAGTTAATTGTGATTATATTCAGCATATTCCACTGCTAAGATTCACACACTTATTGTACTGGTCCTTCAGGTTTTCTAAGCCCTGGACAAAAAAAAAAACTCAGACAGTTGCCCCCCCCCCCCCAGTTGGGCCTTTTGTGATACCTTTAAAGCCAGGAACTTTTCAGCACCCCCTCATATATTATATATATTTATATATATTTGAGAAGAGGATTTATGAGTTTACTGTTGTTTCCATTAAGAGATTAAGCTAATGCAGAGAGTATTGTAAGTTACTCCCTTGGTTTTTTTTTAAAGAGCTAGCACAATTACTTACTCTCTTAGCTGAAACAGCTGTAAGCTAATGCATTAACTTGTGCTTCATTATCTACTTGTAACATTTGGGATTATATTTTGTTGCTGTCTGTCCAGAGGATTACTGTGGTATTACTGTCTCACAGTTGCTGTGTGTGTGTGTGTGTATAACTGCACCTAACAGTTTGGTTGATCATGTGTGATATATATATATGTGTGTGTGTGTGTGTGTCTATGTATGTATATGGCAATAAATGGCTAAACAGAACTTATAGTGTGAGTGCAAGTGTGTAAACATACACACACTAGAAACTGCACTCACCACTTTTAAGTGAGTATGTGTTGATAGCATTCAACGTGCTCTCCTCTTGTACACACACACACACACACACACACACACACACACACACAGACACACACACATATATATATATATATATATATATATATATATATATACATGCATACACACATTTACATATTCACACACAAGTATATGCTCATACACACACCCATTCGCATGTATATGTGGAAGCTAGAATATGTAAAAAAAAAAACATCCAGGTACACACTATTATGATATATACACACATATGCATACATTTATATACGTATATATAGTCACATACATACATACATACATACATACATACATACATACATACATATATATATATATATATACATACATACATACATATATATATATATATATACATACATACATATATATATATATATATATATATATATATATATATATACATATATATATATATATATATAGTCTGAGATCACAAATACCTAACACTGATTTATTATTATCATTATTATTAGTAGTAGTAGTAGTAGTAGTAATATCATTATTATTATTTCGCAAAGGAGTTTGCTGGTCTAATTATTATCACTATATAAATGTATGTGGTGGCGTGTGTGTCTCTAGTTAAACGTACGGAATTTTCCATGCTTTGATGTCTTTTTTTTTTTCTTTGAATCTGTTGAAACATGTTGAGTGCGTTAAAATTTTCTACTGCATGCAAGAGTGTGTACAGGTACGGATGGGGCGGGTTGGGGGCTGGTGATGATGTTGAGTGCATGTAGATCAATAGTAACATGAATGCATACGCATACATAAACTCAATATGCATACACACAAACATGCACATGCATATAGATATGTGTACATTTGCATTTATATACGCACTGTGTAACACACTGAGTGTTCTGTTTTCTACTTTAGCCCTGAGCCAACGAAAGCCAGGTGAGTAAATGGGATGGTCAGATATTATGTAGAAATACATACATGTATGTATATGGATGTATATGTGGCTGTGTGGTAAGAAGTTTCCTTCCCAACCACATGTTTCTGGGTTCAGTCCCACAGTGTGAAAACTTGGGCGTCTTCTAATATAGTTCCAGGCTGATCAAAATCTTATGAGTGGAATGGATAGGCATATATATATGTGTGTGTGTGTGTATTTAGGACCAGACATGGCTGTATAGTTTAGAAGTTTGTTTATTCAGTCTCTTTCTACCAATTTCACTCACAAATGATTGATCTATCTACAGCTATCATATACAACACCAGTCCCAACGATGTTCACACAATGGGATTGAAATCTTAATCCTGCAATTCAAAGTGAACATCTTAACCACAAACCAGAAATAGAAACATTTATTCTTTTCTACTTTCAGCACAATACCCCAAAATTTTTGGGAAGTATGCCAGTCAATTAGATCGACCCCAGTACACGACTGCTACTTAATTTATCGACCCCCGAAAGGATTAAAGGCAAAGTCGACTTCGGCAGAATTTGAACTCAGAACATAAAGACAGACAAAATACTGCTAAGCATTTCGCCCGGCATGGTAACATTTCTGCCAGCTCACCACCTTAATAGAAATATTTATTAAATTACAATGAATGTAGATAAAACAAACTCCACGTTTGCATATCTGCAATAAATCTATATTATCAATAACATTAATATGGTTTAACTATTAATTACAATAATATATGTTAGTACTCCAGTAATATCATCAGAAGACAAACATGCATGTCTGTCTTTGTTTTTAATGGGAATCAGCTTTATATAAGCATAATACATGAGAAATATAATATATATTCTAAATATTAGCCATCCTCTGTTATTCCAGTGTTCAGTATTGAGGATTTATGCACTGGTGGCCAAAAAAATTTGTATTTCAT